>NC_067402.1:232771317-233072567 GCF_016432865.1 Antechinus flavipes
ACTTGGGGGTCTAGTTCAATGTGTACCTGGACAAAAATTTCATTGACATTAGGCCTGAATACTAGTCATGAAACTTTTTCTTAAAGATTTCTTATTATTAAGTTGAATATAATATTATATTTAGTTTTTGTGACTTGGATTTGAGATTTTCTGGGCAATGATGCAGGAGTGGTTTCCTTCTCCTTTCATTTTTATAGATGAGGAACTAAAGGATACAAAGTTAAGTAACTTGACTAAGCACAGCTAATGTTTGAGATCAGATCTGAATTCTGGAAGATGAGTCAGTACTGATTTCACATTTGGCATTCTACTTACTGTGCCTCCTAGTTGCCTATTTCTGCTGATAAGGAAACTTGTGCTTCCTTAGACAGGCGCATTATAGTTTTGGAGAACTGAAATTTTTATCATATTGGCATAGCCTACTCATAAGTATTAATTATTATTCCAATTATTTAAGTTCTTTATTTCTTTAAGGATACTTTTGTAAATGAATCTATAGAAATGTTTGGCTTCTTTGATAGACATATCCTTAGATATGATATTTTAGAACTTTTGTAGCTGGAGCTTTATTGAAGCTTTTTTCTCTGTTAATATTTTTACTGATTCCCTAAATATTTTTTTAAAGCATACATCAGAAAATTTGGATAGCTTTATTGCCTCTTTACCTATGTTTATTCCTTTAATTTCTTTTTCTTCTTTTATTGCTTTTGCTGGCATTCTCAGAACTATATCAGATAATAGTGGGAAAGTGGACATTGAGTCATTCACTCATTAGAAAAGATTCTGATGTTTGTCTTCATTGTATATAATAATACTTACTTTTGATTTGAGATAGATACTATTCATGATATTTTATGAAAAGGTCCCTCCTTACATGAACTGATGCTAAGTGAAATGAGCAGAACCAGGAGATCATTATACTATACAACAACAGCAAGATCACATAATGATTAATTCTGAAGGACATAGCTCTTGTCAACAATGAGGTGATTCAGACCAGTTCCAATGATCTTGTGATTAAAAGAGCCATCTGCACCCAGAGAGAGGACAGTGGGAACTGAATAGATATCACAACATGGTATTTTCACTCTTTTTGTTGTTGTTTGCTTGCATTTTGTTTTCTTTCTCATTTTTTTTTCTGTTTGATCTGATTTTTCTTGTGCAGCATGATATTTGTATAAATATATAGGGATTGCACTTGTTTGAGAGGTGGTGGAGGAAAGGGAGGGAAAAAAATTAGAACATGGTTTTGTAGGGATGAATGTCAAAAATTATCCATATATTTATATATTTTGAAAAGAAAAAGCTATATTTTTAAAAAAGGTCCCTTTCTGCTCACAGTTTTTAGAAATTTTAGAAAAATGAATGCTTTATCTCAAAGGATTTTTTTGGGGGGGTATCTGTTGATATAACCATATGGTTTGGGAAGTTTCATTTTAAAATATAATTAGTTATATTCATACTATTCATATCTACCCATAAGTGTTGTCATTAGATCCCTCTGTCATTTCCCTTACTTCCTCAATTTGTTGCCTTGATTACAGTTTTTATTTTCTCTCCAATATCTGACCTCATACTAGGGAACTTCAACATACAAGTTTATTGTCCCTCAAATACCTTCCCATTTGGTACTTTAACCTATTTACTTTCCATCATCCATCCAAACTTAGCCACACACAAAACTGTTCATATCCTTGCACTTGCTATTGTCCACAGATATATCATCTCAATATTCAAGAATTCTGAAAATTTCTTATTTGACCACAATCTGTTGGCTTTTCACCTCTCCCTCTGCCTTCCCTTCCATAACACTAATTTTCATCTGTATTGTGACCATTAATACTTTAATCCCTCAATTCTGTTTCAGGCCATCTCCCATGCATTAGCCACTCTTTCCTCTTCTTTCCATCTTAAGTTGTTGGTAAATCAGTTCAGTACTCCACTTTTCTTTTTTGAATTTCTAGCACTCTTATTATATTATTGATTATGCTATATCACTCCTTTACTGCTGCTGAATAAAAATAGAGAACACCACTCAACCATTTTGACTGTGTTCATTATAAATTTATGGTACATAAGTTTAATTTGACCCTCCCTATTGTTAGTCAAATCCTACAATGCCTCCCTTGTCAACTCATGATCGCACTCTCAGTAAGGCTCTTCTAAAACTTAATAGCTCTTCAAGTCTCCTATTCCTTTCACTTGTCCTACTTTCTGAGCTGAAAACCTTGCCTCATATTTTACAGAAAAAAATATATTGAGGCCATTCACTGTGTGTACTCCCTCTTCCCTCTTCCTCATATCACTCAGTCAGTTTTCTACTATCTCTCACATCTAATCTATTTCCAAAGCCCATTGCTTTCACTTTGACAACAATTCTCAAATATGTCCCCTTCTTTTTTCTGTTGGTGTTACCACTCTGGAACAGGCATATATTACCTCATATCTGAATTATTATTGTAGTCTGCAGGTAGATCTACTTATCTAAAGTCTCTTCCCACCCCACTCCATCCTCCCATTCAGCCACTTACAATGATTTTCTTAAAAGTAGGACTGATCATGCCACTCTATCCTACTTAAATATCAGTGGCTTTCTATTGCCTCTCGGATCAAATACAGAATATTAGTTAAATATTCAGTGCCTTCATAACCTAGCCCTTTCCTACCTTTCCAGTTTAATTATATCCTCTTGATATGTAATATTTGATATGGTGACACACTCGTCTCCTGGCTGTTACAAACAATATACTCCCATCTCTCTGCCCCCCGCCTTCTCCTTGTCTCTCATGCCTGGGAAGCTTTCCATCCTTTGCTATGATTGCTGACCTCCCAACTCAACTAAAATCCCATCCTTTATAGGAAGCCTTTTCCAGCCTTTCTTATTTCCAGTGCCTCTCCTCAGTTATTATTTATCCTGTTTTATAGCTTTCTTTGTTTGTATTTTCTTGTTTTCTCCTTCATTAGATTGTAAGCTCTTTGGGGACAATGCTTACACAGTGCTTTACACATAGATACTTAATAAATGTTTTTTTGGTTGATTAATATAAATAAGTACTTCTTTTTATAAGTGAGTAGAAAGGAGCCCCATAGAATATAATATTTTTTCTATTGTATTTCTTTTCTGCCTTTTACTCCTTTGAAAAGGCTTTAAAAATGATACATTCCCTTCCCACATCTATCTTTAGTTCTTTTTTGTTATTTCCTAACTCAATTGTTCTGCCTTCATTGAATGGGTATGAACTCTGTCCATTTTAATTAACAAAGAATACTGAATAGTACTACTTAGCATATCATTATTGGCATATTAAGGTTGTAAAAGAATATGCTGTATCAGAGCTTGACTTTTGGAACCATCCCTTTTTCTTTCTTTTAAAAATATCTCCTATCTATAGAGAAAAAGTAAGAAAAATTTTAAAATACTTTTTTTCCTGAAGACTATTATATATCACATAGGCATAATCTGGTAACCTGCTTTTTAATGTGTAATAAATAGTAAACTTTTCACTTATAAAGTGAAACAAGTATTTAAATGTCTAAATGAAGAAGGGACCCCAAAACTCTTAAAACTCCTTGAAAGACAAATTCTCCTTGAATCCTGCCAATGTGGGGGCAGCTTCATTCTGTAACAGGTGGGACTGGTTGAGTCTAGAGCTGGAGATACCAATCCTATTGAATTAAATACTCATTCAATTCTATTCAAATTCAGCTCAAGCTGAAATCCAGTTTGTAGATAAAAAGGGTCAACTTGGAACTCCACCCACTAGCCCCCACTAGCCCCCACTAATCCCCTTTAGCTTATAGCCAAAGCTTATAAAAACTGCAACTTGGAACAACTCTTTGCAGAGGACCTAAGATGCCAAGGAATCTCTCTTCCTGGCATAGCAAGCCTTTGCCCACTGGAATAATATTCTCTTCCAGTGCTGCCCTCTCTTTATCTCCCTCATCTGTTTCCCTAGCGAGACTTTGTGCCTCTCTGTCAGGATTTCTCTACTAGAAACTTTACTTCCCAATGCCAATAATAAGCCTCTTTTATCAATCTATCTTTTTCGGGTTTGTAAATTTTTTTTACAGAGAATCTCTGCGCTGCCAGAAGGAGGTTCTCCAAAACTCCCTACCCATGTGCCGAATCCCAAGGTGGGGGTGTAGGGGAGCTAAACCTCTCCATTTGGTTTCCTGAACCCTGAACCTGCCACTAGACCTTATCATTTAACTCCCTGATCACCAGGAACCCTAATCTCATTTTGGTTCCCTAAATCTAGACCTCATCATTTGGTTCCCTGACAAAAGGGAAAACTTCAACTTTATCATAAAATAATCAGTGGCAGTGTTTTTTTTTTTTTTTTTTTAAAGCACTCCTGATATGACAATATTGAATCTTATGGAAGAATACACAAGTCTATATTTAACCAGGTCATACTATAATTGAGTATGAAACATCGGGAGTAAAACTGATAAAGGATAGAATGCTGGTGGTAACTTGATTACAATAGAACTTTCTGTGAAGTTCTTTCATATTAATCCACTTTTTGTTTTCCCATTAGGTTTGAATTGCAGATCTACATTATAAAAAAGAGAGAGATATGGGTAGAAAGAAAGAAACAGTGTGTACAGTTGAAATTAGTTTTACTTGTTTGACAGATTTCAGCTTCTATTCAGAATCGCAGAGATATTTAGCCTGCAGTGTGAGCAGATTTTGTTAAGTGGGGCAAGTTTAAATTTTATCCTTCAAAAGGCAACATTTATAACTGAAGTTGACATTTTTTTAAAGTTAAAAAAAAAACCCCAACAAACTTTTCATTTCACAGAAATGTGTCATTCTGTCATCGTGATTTACTGAAGAAGGGTAGCTAGTTTTCTTTAGTAAGAGAACTTAGTGGTATAGTTGTCTGGTAGAAAGAAGAATAGGCAGGAGGCATTCCAATTATTATAGAGAATCTTTAAATATATATTTTTTCATGAGAAACCCATTTTAAATACCAGAATTTTCCAGAATGAATATTTGAGTATCTTAGAATATTTTAATGATTTTTATTCTAGTTTGTTGCTAGAAGTAAATAAAAGTGAATTTGGAAAAAGGGAAAGACATTTTGGCAAATAGTATGGTTAGGGTAATCTGCTGTAATTCAAGTTTTGTTTCTGACATACATGTGATCATAGACTTAAACTTTACAGCAGGAGGATATACATAAAAAATGCTCATCTATGAAATCACAGGTCTTTCCCTAGCTCTCCCTCCAAAAAGCCAAATTAAATTATTCGTTGAACAAAGCAAGCATAGGAATTATTTTTCTCTCCTTATAGTTGTTTTTAGGATACTGATACGAGCTTTCCCCCTGTCACCAAGAGGAATTCCTTTCAGATGTTAAATTTATTACATATTTTCAGTGGTGATTCTCTTTAAGCAAATCTACCTTTTTTCCAAATTGGTAAAGCTTGATTATTGGGAATGACTCATTAATTTGCTTGTGAACTTTTATTCTGTTATAACTCTTGGCAATAAAATTAGGATTCTTTTTAGTCATTTTGTTTCCTTTGTGTACATAAAAATATTTATTAGAAGCTATGGAAATGATACAAAGTTTTCTTAATCCTTAGGGAATGAAAAGTATTCTTGGTTATTTGAATATTTTATGTACAATTTTTGAATATTAGGATGAAATATGCATTGCATGCTTAATAAGGTTTTAATATTACAATTGTAATATACTTGTATGATTTCATTTCATGTCTTTGAGAAGTATAGCAAAGTTGATGGTGTTAGATTTGGAATTGGGTAAGATCTAGGTTTAAATCATATCTCATCCTATCTTTGAGACCATAAGAAAGCCACTGCAATTTCAAGAGCCTTAAGTTTTCTCATCTATAAAGTTAATAATAGAGATACTATGGTAGGCATTGGGGATATAATAGCCCCTCCTCTCAAGGAACTAATAATCTATTGCCACTTAATCATATAATCTTTTTTTTTTTTTAAATAACTTTTTATTGATAGAACCCATGCCAGGGTAATTTTTTACAGCATTATCCCTTGCATTCACTTCTGTTCCAATTTTTCCCCTCCCTCCATCTCCTCCCCCAGATGGCAAACAATCCTTTACATGTTGAATAGGTTACAGTATATCCTAGATACAATATATGTGTGCAGAACCGAACAGTTTTCTTGTTGCACAGGGAGAATTGAATTCAGAAGGTATAAATAATCCGGGAAGAAAAACAAAAATGCAAGCAGTTTATATTCATTTCCCAGTGTTCTTTCTTTGGTTGTAGCTGCTTCTGTCCATCTTTGCTCAATTAAAGCTCTCTTTATCGAAGAGATCCACTTCCATCAGAATACATCCTCAAACAGTATCGTTGTTGAGGTATATAATGATCTCCTGGTTCTGCTCGTTTCACTTAGCATCAGTTCATTAATCATACAATCTTTATATTTGGTTTCCTCCTTTATAGTATTCAGCTGTAGAACTCATACCACAAAGGAGGAAGCTAAATACAGATAGGTGACTTTGAACTTGTGTTTGTCCTCATTGAAGGCATCTGAAAACATTGATGAAAATATCATGCTAAAATGCATGGGAGCAACACAGCCTTGCCTCACTCCCTTGGTAATAAGGAAATAATGAGAGCATTGAATTGTTTCTTTTTGACTGCTTGCAATATATTTTCTTTTACTTGCAATTCTGGAATTTGTCTATAATATTATTGAGAGTTTTCATTTTGGGGATCTTATTCAGGAGGTAATTTGTAGATTTTTCCAATCTCTACTTTACATTTTAGTTATAGAATATTTTGATAATTTCTTGAAAGATAATTTTAGGGTCATTTTTTTATTATGGCTTTTAAGTTCAATAGTTCTTAAATTATCTTTTGTGGATCTGTTTCCCAGGTCAGTTGTTTTTCTTCTTTTTTTTTATTATAGCTTTTTATTGACAAAACATATGCATGGGTAATTTTTCAACATTGACCCTTGCAAAAACTTCTGTTCCAACTTTTTGCCTTCTTCCCTCCACCCTCCCTCCCCTAGATAGCAAGTAGTCCCATACATGTTAAATATGTTAAAGTATATGTTAAATACAATGTATGTATGCATATTTATATAGTTATCTTGCTGCACAAGAAAAACCAGATTTATAAAGAAGGTAAAAATGACCTGAGAAGAAAACAAAAGTGCAAACAAACAATAACATAAAGAGTGCAAATGCTATGTTGTGGTCCATTCACATTTCCCAGTGTTCTTTGGCTGAGTGTGGCTGGTTCTGTTTATTACGGTCACTTGGGATTGATTTGGATCCTCTCATTGTTGAAGAGAGCCACGTCCATCAGAATTGATCCGGATGAGATACCTTTTGAGTCATCTTGCAACAAGTCTTTCGGGTTGGATCTTATGTTGCTTATAAGCATGCATATATTCCATATACTGATGGTGAGTAGAGAATCATCTTTGCCAAAATTTTTGTGTGTTTTTTTAATGTTTTGACTTCAGGGTTAGATGAAGCAGACAATTTTCAGGACATCTTTTCTAATCACCTTATTTATACCAAGGGGTGAGCAGTAGTCCTTCAAAAAGGCTGCTCAGACACTTGGGAGCCTGCTAAATGCCACTGCTATTTCAGTTCATTAAAGAGACAACTTTATAGGCAGGCTGGACTGCCTGTATACTATGACTACAGTTTTCATTATATCCACACCTGCTGGTTTGTCACTTGTCTTTCACCACAGGACTTTGAGATAGGTAGAATTGATAAAATTGTATGAGGAGTATCTTGATTTACTCAAAAATAGGATTTAAGTGAGACAGAGTTCTGTGAAGTAATTGGCTTCATTTTTCCAGTCATTGAAGTTTAATGGCAAGATAAAGATGATTGATGACTTCTAATGTCTCAAGATTCTATGAATAACCTTGCTTCATTTGCTGGGGTCAGTCTTGGAGGTAGATACATATCTTATTCACCTATGGGTATGAGACCAGTTACTCTCAACCTAATTTAGCCAATCTGATAAAATAATTTACCAGTGTATGGCTGCTACTCATGCTATCTTGGAAACAGAGGTAAGAGTTGGGTGAATCAGGTGGATGGTAAAGGTAGAAAGCTGCCTTGAAAAAGGAACAGCAGCCCTCATCCCAGAAGTACTAGTCTTCCCTGAACATATCCTATATCTCTAACTAAACAAACACACAAACAAAAAATCAGCATTCCTACTTCAAAGAGAAATGTCAAATGATCAGAATTCAAAACGAATTCTTAGAAGAACTTAAGAACTTCAAAAATAAAATGAGACAAAAATATAGGAAAAAAAGAAAATACAAAAAATCAAGAAAATTTTGAAAAGAAATTCAACCAAAAAACAACCAATTGGAAGAAGAAAAAAAAAAAAAGGAAAAAATAACTTCTTGAAAAATAGAATTGGGCAGGAAGAACCTAATGAAAACAATAAGAAACAAAATCTAAAGAAGGAAAAATATGTACAATGTGAAATATCTTATTAGAAAAACAACTGTCCTGGAGACCAGATTCAGGAGAGACAATTTAAGAATTTTGCAAAGAAGCAGAGCCAAAATAAGTGTGATGGGTGGGACTCACCTGAGCTCTCTCCCAAACCTTTCCGAATACTTTAAAATCATGTCTCTAAACAAATTCTAGGGTAGCAGAATCTACAAAAAGACAGACTGAAACACTTTTCAAACCCAAAATATCTTAGAAGATTGGCAGTAAAGGTCTGTTGCACCAGGGTGAGAGTGGAGCACAGTGTAGCTCAAGGTATACCAGCATGGATCAAATCTCAGCAAACTAGGATCTGACCTTGGGACAAGTGATTCAGTAGTAGTTTCTAGACTTTAGCCCACATATGCCAGAGGCAACTCAGAAGGTCAGCAGGAAAAATTGATCACACCTAAGCTTGAGAATGGAGGCATCACAGCCAAATGCACCAGCAAACCAGGAGGAGGCTTTTGTAGAAACTCAGCCCACAGATAGTAAGAGAATCAAACGACTGATTAGAAAGAGATTATAAAGTATTTACTAGCACTGATACAGGACATTGTTACTTTACCCAGAGTTGAACCTGGCTTGCAATCCAGGGTAGTAATCCCAGGAGAATGAGGAACACTAATAAACCAGAGCTTTCAGTCAAGGGTCAGGGACCTGCCTCATAATTTCAGGGCAGGAAAAAAATATTTGTGGTCATTCACAGACCAGGGCATAGGTCAGGAGAGTAGGAAAATTTCTCCTTGGATTATGCCACCTTGGATGAACTGAAAATTTCCAGGTCCCTAGAAATATCTATGAAAACAGATGTACAAACCTCCTGAAACTTGAGACAGTGCAACATTCAGCTTAGAAACAGCCTTACTTTTCAACAAAAAGTTAAAAGTCAAATAATAACCTGAAAAAAATGAACAAAAACAGAAAAAAAATTCTGAACACAAAATTACTGTTTGAGAAGGAAAATCAAAACACATTACTGAGAAAATAAAGTCAAAGTTCCTACATTCAAAGCCTACAAGAAAAATATGAATTATTTTCAGAACATGGAAGAGCTCAAAAAGGATTTTGAAAATAAGAGTAGTGAGATAAAAAATTGAAATGAGAGTGCTGCAAAAAAAAAAAAAAAAATCATGAAAAGAATGAATCACCAGCTTGGTAAAGAAGAAAATAAGACAACAGAATAGGTCAAATGGAAAAGGATGTACAAAAACTCGCTAACGAAAAAAAATCACTAAACAAAAGAATTGATCAAATGGAAAAGATACATAAGCTCATTGGAAAAAATTAATTCCATATTATTGTTCTGTAAGAAATGACCACCAGGATGAATACAGAGAGGCTTGGAGAGACTTATATGAACTGAGCTGAGTGTGAAATGAGCAGAACCAGGAGATCATTATATATTTCAACAACAGTACTGTATGAGGATGTATTCTGATGGAAGTGGATTTCTTTGACAAAGAGATCTAACTCAGTTCCAACTGATCAATGATGGACAGAAGCAGCTGCACCCAAAGAAAGAACACTGGGAAATCAATGTAAACTGTTTGCATTTTTGTTTTTCTTCCCGGGTTATTTCTACCTTCTAAATCCGATTCTCCCTGTGCAGCAAGAGAACTGTTCAGTTCTGCACACATACATTTTATCTAGGATATACTGTGACATATTTAACATATATAGGACTGCTTGCCATCTGGGGGAGGGGGTGGAGGGAGGGAGGGGAAAAATTGGAACAGAAGTGAGTGCAAGGGATAATGTTGTAAAAAATTACCCTGGGATAGGTTCTGTCAATAAAAAGTTATTTTAAAAAAAACAAAAAAACAAAAAAAACAAAAAAAACAGATAATACAAAAAAAAAAAAAGAAAAGAAAAGAAAAGAAAAAAATTAATTCCATAAAAATTAGAATTGAGCAAATGGAAGCTAGTGATTTTATGAGAAATCAAGAAACAATAAAACTAAACCAAAAGAATGAAAAATTAGAAGAAAATGTGAAATATTGCATTGGAATAACAACTGGCCTAGAAAATAGATCCCAGAGAAGTAATTTAAAAATTATTGGACTACCTGAAAAGTATGATCAAAAAAAATCTTTCAAAAAATTATCAGGGATACCTGCCCTGATTTTCTAGAACCAGAGGATAAATTAGAAATTAAAAAAAAATCCACCAATCACCTACTCAAAGAGATCCCCAAATGAAAACTTCCAGGAATATTATAGTCAAATTCCAATGCTTACAGGTCAAAGAGAAAATATTTTAAGCAGCCAGAAAGAAACGACTCAAGTATAGTGCAACTAAAGTTAAGATAATACAAGATTTAACAGCTTCTACTTTAAAGGATTGGGAGTATTGTAATACGACATTCCAGAGAGTAAAAGAATTAGGATTGCAACCAAGAGTCAACTACCCATAAGAACTGAGTAATCATTTAATGAAACTGAGGATTTTTAAGTATTCTTATATTTGTTGTCCTTCACTGGGTTTGTGTTCTGATCTTTCCTGTCTCCATAGTAGCTCTCAATGATCAGCACTCTTTTTGCTTTTTTGCTCATTTTTAAAAGTTGAGGTCTGCTCCCCTTGTACAGGGGAGATTGTCCCAAGCTTCCTCTTCAGGACAGGTTACTTATTGATTGCACTGGGGTTGGTGCTGCAGACGTCTTCACTGTGCTCAGTAGTCTGGTCAAGTCTGGTCAAGTCTCATCTGTTATGCTGGGATTCAGAAGCTCACAATTTGCTTTCTATGATTGAGTTGGAGTTTTCATTGGTCTAGTCTACTGATCTGGCCTTCTGAACCAGGACAGAGTAATCATAATCAATGCTGCTGTATTTTGGCTGAAAATCTCCTGTTAGATTCTCTATACTGGGCTGAGTTTCCCCCTGCCCATTTAAAACAGCTTTTTCTTGAAGTCCTTACAAGATATTTTAAGCTGGAAAATTATTACACTCTGGATGTTTGTATGTTGTCACTCCTAAATCTGTTCAGAGGCCTGATCTATTGTTGATTCTGAGGGAAGTCAGGAAGAGCTTAGAAATGTTCTGTTTATCCTCTGCCATCTTAACTCTGTCTTTGGCTTTCAAGCATTCTTAATGAAAAGACTAGAGCTGAATACAAAATTTGACTTTCAGATACAAGACTCAAGAGAAGCATTAAAAGGTACAAAGAAAAATCATAAGGGACTTAATGATGTTAAATTGTTTATATTCTTACATGGGCATATGATACTTGTAACTTAAAAGAACTTTTTCATCATTAGGGCAGATAGGAGTTTATATAGACATCTTGTATTATTGTGATATGTATGATATCTAAAAAAGTAAAATTAAGAGGTGAGAGGAATGTACTTGGAGAAAAAAGGGAGAGGTTGAATGGGGTAAAAAATCTCTTATTAAAAGAGCAATTGGAAGAACTATATAGGACATGGGTATGAATTTAATAATGGATAACATGTAAAAATAATATTAAGGGGTCAGAGAAATGCATTAGGAGAAAGGGAAAGGTAGAATGTTGTAAATTATTTCATGTAAAAAAGGCAAGAAAAAACAGTAGAGAAGAGGAGGGAATAAGGGATGGTAAGTGAACCTTATTCTCTTCAAAATTGGTTCAAAGAAGGAGTAACATGCACACTCAATTGAGTATAGAAATCTACAGGAAAGTAAGAGGGGTAGAGAATAAGAGAATGAAGAGAATAAGAGAATTGAGGTGGTGATGGAAGGGAGGGCAGAGAGTGAGAGTGGCATAGTCAGAAGCAAAACACATTTGAGGAGAGACAGGGTGTATAGAGGGAGGATGGAATAAACAAGGATGTGGGAAATAGGATGGAGTTAGCAATAGTAACTGCCAAAAATTTTTCAGCAAGTTTCTTTGATTAAGGTCTCATTTCTTAAATAAGAACTTAGTCAAATTTATAAAAATAAGAGCCATTCCCCATTTGATATGTGATCAAAAGATGTGAACAATTTTTAGATGAAGTAATCAAATTTAGATGTAGCCATATAACTATTTCTATTTCTAAATGTTTATAGCAATAAATTACAGGAATAAAAGGAGAATTCTGGAAAGATATTGGTGTAGACCAGTAAATTTCAAACTTTCCAGATTTTCATCACAAATAGACCAAATTCAGGTTACAGGCTGAACATAGACTAGTGAAAGATCTAGATGACTTAGGACAGAACAGGGATCCTCTAGTTCCAACCTAACAAGATCTGCAAAAAGACCCCACTGTCAGAGGAAGACAGTTAAATTAAAAAAAACCAAAACTGCTTCTGCCTCAAAGAGTAATATTGAATGGCTACAGAGAAAATTTAGAGACCTCAAAAGAGAACTTAAAAATCAAATAGGAGAGGTTGGGGAAAAACTACCCTTCCAAAAAAAAATACCCCAAGAAAAACAAGATTATAGAAAAAAAAAGTTAACTTATTAGAAAAGGAGATAGAGTCTTAAAAGAATCTTTGAATTGAATTAGAATTAATTAGGATTAAAGTCTTAGAATTTGGAAAGAAAAGGTCAGTGAAGCTGGAAGAGAACAAGAAACAGCAAAGCAGAATATAAATAATGAAAATGTAGAACAGAATGTGAAACATAAGGAAAAACATTGATCTGAAGAACAGATCAAGAAGAGAAAATATAAGAATTGGACTACCTGGAAGTTGTGACCAAAAAAAGAATCTTCACAAAATAATGCAAGAGATGATCCAAGAGAATTGTCCTGACCTGATAGAACATGAGGGGATGGTAGAAATAGAATAAAATCTGCTGATTCCAATCTCAGATACATTGTTTGTGGAAAACACATAAAAATATTATTACCAAATTTTGAAAACCCCAGATCAAAGAGAAAATTATGCAAGAAATGAGAAAAAAACTATTCAAATATGCTGAAGCTACAATTAGAATTGTATAAGACTTAGCAGCAGCCATAATAAAAGACTGCAGGTCCTGGAATCATATGTATCAGCAATCAAAAGAATTAGGCCTGTGGCCAGAAATATCATATCTCACAAAATTATCTATAATATTAAATTTAAAAAGGACATTTAATGAACTTGCAGATTTTCAGAACATTTTTTCAACCAAACCCAAAATTAATAGAAAATTTAACATATAAGAGCCAATGTCAAAGATTAGCTTCAAGAAACTTAATATGAACTAATGTTTATGTTCTTTACACTGAAGTGTACACCATATGTTTAAGATTGACATCAGTAATTGGATAGTTCAAAAGAAAGATTGGAGAAGAGCTCAGTAAATTCTAAAACAAAACATCCTAGAGAAAGGTAAATCTAGTAATGTTATATAAATGAGGAAAGAGAAAGAATAAATACAGAGGTATATATTATGTCATAATGTGTGATATACATTAATATATGTGTTAACGAACATGGATGCAAAAATCCTAAACAAAATAATAGGAATTTACAACAATATAGTACAAAGAAGATATATTGTAATCAGGTAGGATTTATACCAGAAATGGAAGGATAGCATAACATAAGAAAAATAATGTTCTCTAATCAATATTGACTTAGAACATTTTTTTTTCACATAACCGTAAATTATTTTTATTTTTTCTTTGGAAAACTGACCATTTATCAATTAGTGAATCACTTATTCTCATATCCTGTTTTTTTTTTTTTTTTTTTTTTTAACAATTACTTTATATTGACAGAATCCATGCCAGGGTAATTTTTTTTACAACATTATCCCTTGCACTCATTTCTGTTCCGATTTTTCCCCTCCCTTCCTCCACCCCCTCCCCTAGATGGCAAGCAGTCCTATATATGTTGGATATGTTGCAGTATATCCTAGATACAATATATGTGTGCAGAACCGAACAGTTCTCTTGTTGCACAGGGAGAATTGGATTCAGAAGGTATAAATAACCCGGGAAGAAAAACAAAAATGCAGATAGTTCACATTCGTTTCCCAGTGTTCTTTCTTTGGGTGTAGCTGCTTCTGTCCGTCATTTATCAATTGAAACTCAGGTCTCTTTGTCAAAGAAATCCACTTCCATCAAAATATGTCCTCATACAATATCGTTGTTGAAGTGTATAATGATCTCCTAGTTCTGCTCATTTCACTTAGCATCAGTTCATGTAAGTCTCGCCAGTCCTCTCTGTATTCATCCTGCTGGTCATTTCTTACAGAACAATAATATTCCATAAAATTCATATGCCACAATTTACCCAGCCATTCTCCAATTGATGGGCATCCATTCATTTTCCAGTTTCTAGCCACTACAAACAGGGCTGCTACAAACATTTTGGCACATACAGGTCCCTTTCCCTTCTTTAGTATTTCTTTGGGATATAAGCCCAATAGAAACACTGCTGGGTCAAAGGGTATGCACAATTTGATAACTTTTTGGGCATAATTCCAGATTGCTCTCCAGAATGGTTGGATTCGTTCACAACTCCACCAACAATGCATTAGTGTCCCAGTTTTCCCGCATCCCCTCCAACATTCATCATTATTTTTTCCTGTCATCTTAGCCAATCTGACAGGTGTGTAGTGGTATCTCAGAGTTGTCTTAATTTGCATTTCTCTGATCAATAATGATTTGGAACACTCTTTCATATGAGTGGTAATAGTTTCAATTTCATC
This sequence comes from Antechinus flavipes, assembly GCF_016432865.1. NCBI lineage: Eukaryota > Metazoa > Chordata > Mammalia > Dasyuromorphia > Dasyuridae > Antechinus > Antechinus flavipes. The sequence goes on from NC_067402.1 coordinate 232,786,405, forward strand.
CTGTGAAAATTGTCTATTCATATCCTTTGACCATTTATCAATTGGAGAATGGCTTGATTTCTTATACATTTGAGTCAGTTCTCTATATATTTTGGAAATGAGGCCTTTATCAGAACCTTTAACTGTGAAGATGTTTTCCCAGTTTGTTGCTTCCCTTCTAATCTTGTTTGCATTAGTTTTATTTGTACAAAGGCTTTTTAATTTGAAGTAATCAAAATTTTCTATTTTGTGATCAGTAATGGTCTCTAGTTCATCTTTGGTCACAAATTTCTTTCTCCTCCACAAGTCTGAGAGATAAACTATCCTGTGTTCCTCTAATTTATTTATAATCTCGTTCTTTATGCCTAGGTCATGGACCCATTTTGATCTTATCTTGGTATATGGTGTTAAGTGTGGGTCCATGCCTAATTTCTGCCATAATAATTTCCAATTATCCCAGCAGTTTTTATCAAATAATGAATTCTTATCCCAAAAGTTAGGATCTTTGGGTTTGTCAAACACTAGATAGCTATAGTTGACTATTCTGTCTTGTGAACCCAACCTTTTCCACTGATCAACTAATTTATTTCTTAGCCAATACCAAATGGTTTTGGTGACTGCTGCTTTATAATATAATTTTGGATCAGGTACAGCTAGGCCACCTTCATTTGATTTTTTTTTTTTTCATTAATTCCCTTGAGATTCTCAACTTTTTATTGTTCCATATGAATTTTGTTGTTATTTTTTCTAGATCATTAAAATATTTTCTTGGAAGTCTGATTGGTATAGCACTAAATAAATAGATTAGTTTAGGGAGTATTGTCATCTTTATTATGTTCGCTCGGCCAATCCAAGAGCACTTAATATTTTTCCAATTATTTAAGTCTGACTTTATTTGTGTGGAGACTTTTTTATAATTTTGCTCATATAATTCCTGACTTTCCTTTGGTAGATAGATTCCCAAATATTTTATGGTATCAACAGTTATTCTGAATGGAATTTCTCTTTGTATCTCTTGCTGTTGGGTAATGTTGGTGATGTATAAAAATGCTGAGGATTTATGGGGATTTATTTTGTAGCCAGATACTTTGCTAAAATTATGAATTATTTCTAATAGCTTTTTAGTAGAATCTCTGGGGTTCTCTAGGTATACCATCATATCATCTGCAAAGAGTGATAGTTTGGTTTCCTCATTGCCTACTCTAATTCCTTTAATATCTTTCTCGACTCTTATTGCCGAGGCTAGTGTTTCTAATACGATATTAAATAATAATGGTGATAGTGGGCAACCTTGCTTCACTCCAGATCTTACTGGGAAAGGTTTCAGTTTTTCCCCATTGCATATGATGCTTACTGATGGTTTTAAATATATGCTCCTGACTATTTTAAGGAAAAGTCCATTTATTCCTATGCTCTCAAGTGTTTTTATTAGGAATGGATGTTGGATTTTATCAAATGCTTTTCCTGCATCTATTGAGATGATCATATGGTTTTTGTTTGATTGGTTATTGATATAGTCAATTATGCTAATAGTTTTCCTAATATTGAACCAGCCCTGCATTCCTGGTATAAATCCTACTTGGTCATAATGTATTATCCTGGGGATGATTTTCTGTAATCTTTTTGCTAATATTTTATTTAGGATTTTAGCATCAATATTCATTAGGGAGATTGGTCTATAATTTTCTTTCTCTGTTTTCAGCCTACCTGGTTTAGGTATCAGTACCATGTCTGTGTCATAAAAGGAGTTTGGTAGGACTCCTTCAATCCCTATTTTTTCAAATAGTTTATTTAGCATTGGAGTTAATTGTTCTTTAAATGTGTGGTAGAATTCACATGTAAATCCATCTGGTCCTGGGGATTTTTTCTTAGGGGGTTGATTGATAGTTTGTTCTATTTCTTTTTCTGAGATGGGACTGTTTAGGATATTTACTTCTTCCTCTGTTAGTTTGGGCAAGCTATATTTTTGGAGGTATTTTTCTATTTCATTTAAGTTGTCGAATTTATTGGCATAAAGTTGGGCAAAGTAACTCCTAATTATTGCTCTAATTTCCTCTTCGTTAGTGGCGAGTTCTCCCTTTTCATTTTTAAGACTAACAATTTGATTTTCCTCTTTCCTTTTTTTAATCAGATTTCCCAAGGGTTTGTCTATTTTGTTGGTTTTTTCATAGAACCAACTCTTAGTTTTATTAATCAATTCAATAGTTTTTTTTTTACTTTCAATTTTATTGATCTCACCTTTTATTTTTAGAATTTCAAGTTTAGTGTTTGACTGGGGGTTTTTAATTTGTTCCTTTTCTAGCATTTTTAGTTGCAAACCCAATTAATTGACCTTCTCTTTCTCTATTTTATACAAATAGGCCTCTAGAGATATGAAATTTCCCCTTATTACCGCTTTGGCTGCATCCCATACATTTTGGTATGATGTCTCATTATTATCGTTTTCTTGGGTGAAGTTATTAATTATGTCTATGATTTGCTGTTTCACCCAATCATTCTTTAGTATGAGATTATTTAGTTTCCAATTATTTTTTGGTCTACTTCCCCCTGGTTTTTTGTTGAACGTAATTTTCATTGCATCGTGGTCTGAAAAGGATGCATTTACTATTTCTGCCTTACTGCATTTGAGTTTGAGGTTTTTATGTCCTAATATATGGTCAATTTTTGTATAGGTTCCATGAACTGCTGAAAAGAAAGTGTATTCCTTTCTGTCTCCATTACATTTTCTCCAGAGATCTATCATATCTAACTTTTCTAGTATTCTATTTACCTCTTTGACTTCTTTCTTATTTATTTTGTGGTTTGATTTATCTAATTCTGAGAGTGCAAGGTTAAGATCTCCCACTATTATAGTTTTACTGTCTATTTCTTCTTGCAGCTCTCTTAATTTCTCTTTTAAGAATTTAGATGCTGCCCCACTTGGTGCATATATGTTTAATATAGATAGTGTTTCATTATCCATGCTACCCTTTAGCAAGATATAGTGCCCCTCCTTATCTCTTTTAATTAAATCAATTTTTGCTTTAGCTTGATCTGAGATCAGGATGGCTACCCCTGCTTTTTTGACTTCACCTGAGGCATAGTAGATTTTGCTCCAACCTTTTACTTTTAACCTGCATGTATCTCCCCACTTCAGGTGTGTTTCCTATAAACAACATATTGTAGGATTCTGGCTTTTAATCCATTCTGCTAACCGCTTCCTCTTTATGGGGGAGTTTACCCTGTTCACATTTATGGTTAGAATGACCAATTCTGTATTACTTGCCATCTTGTTAACCCCGGTTTATGCTTTTCTCCCTTCTTTCCCCTTTCTCCCCTTCCCAGTATTAAGCTTGTGAGCACCACTTGCTTCTCACAGCTCTCCCTTTTTAGTATCCTTCCCCCCGCCTTAGAGTTCCTCCCCCTATCTTACCCCTTTCCCTCCCAGTTCCCGTATTCCCTTCCGCTTAGCTTATTCCTTCCCTTTTCATTTTCCCTTCTCACTTTTCAATGAGGTGGGAGAAGTTTCACCATAGATTGAATATGTCTTAAGATTTTTCACTTAAAGCCACTTCTGAAGGCAGTAAGATACCCACTATATTCATCCCCCTCCATTCTTTCTCTCAGATATAATAGGTTTCCTATGCCTCTTCATGAGATGTACTACCCCCATTTTACCCTTTTTCTGGTACAATGTCCTTTCCACATCAGTTTCTAGAACAAGGTATACATGTATTCTTTATACATCTTTATAGCCGAAATATAGTTCCCAAGATTAATCTTTACCTTTTTAGATTTCTCTTGAGTTCTATATTTGTAGATCAAACTTTTTGTTTAGTTCTGGCTTTTTCATCAGAAATAGATGAAATTCGCTTACTTCGTTGAAGTAAGTACTTCATTCAAAAAATAAGTACTTCTTCCCTGGAAAAAGATGCTCATTCTCGCTGGGTAAGTTATTTTTGGTTGCATACCAAGTTCCTTAGCCTTTCGGAATATCATATTCCAGGCCCTTCGATCTTTTAATGTGGATGCTGCCAGATCCTGGGTGATCCTTATTGTGGCTCCTTGATACTTGAATTGGGTTTTTCTAGCCGCTTGCAATATTTTTTCCTTCATCTGAGGGTTCTGGCATTTGGCCACTATATTCCTTGGTGTTTTGATTTTAGGATCCCTTTCAGTGGGTGATCGATGAATCCTTTCAATGTTTATTTTTTCCTCTGTTCCTATGACTTCTGGGCAGTTCTCTTTGATAATTTCCTGGAAAATAGTGTCCAGGCTCTTTTTTTCATCATGTTTTTCTGGGAGTCCAATGATTCTCAGATTGTCTCTCCTGGATCTGTTTTCCAGGTCTGTAGTCTTCCCCAGAAGTATTTTACATATTTTCCATTGTTTGATTTTTTTTGGATTTGCTTGACTGATTTTTCTTGTCTCCTCGAGTCATTCAATTCCAATTGTTCAATTCTGATTTTCAGTGAAGTATTTTCTTCACTCACTTTTTTAAAATCTTTTTCTACTTGTCCCATTGAGTTCTTTTTTTCTGTGGAATTTTTTTCCATTTCGCCAATTTTGTTTTTTAGAGAGCTATTTTCTGTTTCCAGTTCACTAATCCTATTTTTCTATCTGTGTAGAAGCTGTCAAGGGTTAAAGTCCTCTTCAGTTTCTTGCTCATTCTGTCTAATAATCAAAGACAAACTACCAAAGAAAAAAAGAGAAAACTGGAGTCTTTCTTTGGGGGAGGGGTTCGGTGTGTTACCGAGCTTACTCTCCAGACTGCGGGGGGCAGCAGTGAGGCACTAGCCCGACTGTGCTGGGCCTGTGCTCTGAGATCCCAGAGCGCGCTGAGTCACTGTGGGGTGGGAGGGGGGCGGCCAGGTTCCGAGAGACTCCAGCTGTTTGGGGTTGTATTCTTCAGCCCCGGTGTTTTTAGCTTCTCTGCTGGGCTGCTGACTTGCTGCCGGAGCAAAGTATCCAAACCTGTAGTGAAGCTCTCCCCGCAGAGACGGCTGCGATCATTCCCCACCCCCTCTCCAGTCTGCTCCCGTGCTCTCACTGCCCCTGCCCCCCGCCTGCGCCCAGTCTAAAACCGTCCCAGCCCTCCAGTAAAGACAGACCTTTCTTGGCGAATCTCAAGGATGGTTACTCTTGGTAACTATTTGTGGGTTTTTTTTTCAGTCAAGCATTAATTCAGAGGCTTGTAATGAAATGGATAGTGAGAGAAAGCGTGGAGCTTACACAGCTGTGTGCCTCCTCTCCGCCATCTTAACTGGAAGTCCCCTCATATCCTGTTTTTAATTAAAGTCAATAATTGTTCCTGTTAAAAAATACTTGAAAGCAGAGGTATAGTTGGATTTTTCCTTATATTGATAAGTCATTTACCTAAAATCATCATCAGCTATTATTTGTAATGGGGATAAAGCTTGAGGCCTTATTAATGTGATTAGGAATTAAGAAGATGCTTATTGTCACCAGTATTATTCAACATTATATTGAAAATCCTGATAATTACAGCAAGAGAAGAAAAAGAAATCAAAGGAATCAAAATGGCTAATAACATAAGAAAACTATCTCTCTGTGGATGTTATAATAATATACTGGAAAATTCTAAAGATTCAACTAAAATTAGTTCAAGAATTAATAATTTTAGCAAAGCAGCAGCATATAAAATACATCCCAATAAATCACCAGCATTGCTATGTATCACCAACAAAACTATGTAAGGAGAAATAGTAAGGGATACTCCATTTAAAGTAACTGTAGACATTATACAGTACTAGGGATTGCACCTGCCAAAAGAAATCTAAAAACTATATGAACAAAATTATACAAAGCTTTTTATTCCAAATAAAAGCAGATTTAAATAATTGGAAAAATTTAAACAGTACACAAGTAGACAGAGCCAATATAATAAAATGGCAAATTTAAATTGTTCTATTTATTCAATGTCATTCCAATTAAATTACCAAAATTTTATTTTACTGAGGCAGAAAAACATAATAATTCATTTGGGAAAGCAAAAATTAAAAAATATCATAGGAAATCATGCAGTAGATGATCCTAATATTGTATTATAAGGCATATCAAAACTATCTGGTGCTGACAACAAAATAGAAAATTGGATTAATGGAACTGAGTAGACTACCTAGCAGCTATATAAGACAACTAAATGAGACAAATGTAAAGACTTTACTTTTTTAAAATAAGAATTCATTATTTGATAAAAATTATTGGGAAAGCTGGAAAGCTAGTCTGTCAGAAATTGAGCATAGAATAATGTTTTACACCATTTAACAAAATAAAGTGAGCATGTAAATATGAACTAGATATAAAGGAAGAAAATTATAAAAACATGGCACATAGTATCTAACAGACTTAGAGATAGGAGAAAAATTCATGAATAAATAAGAGACAAGGTGTAAAGTTAGCTAGAAAATGAATAATTTTGATTATATTAAATTAAAAAGGTTTTATGTAGATAAAATTGATGTAGCCAACATCAGTTGGAAAACAGAAAATAGGCAAAACATTTTTATGAGACAATTTCTTAGATCTTAAGCATATTAAAACTGTTGTCTGATTTATAAGAATATGAGTCAGACAACAGTTTATAAATGGTCAAAGGATATTACCAGGCAGTTTTACAATGAAGAAATAAAAAAAAAAATGTTCAGTCAATATGGATTAGAGAAATGAAAATTAAACAATTTTGAGATTTTTTATAACATGATAAAAAAGGAAAGTGACAAATGTTGGAAGGGTTACAGAAAAATTGGGACAGTAATTCTCTGTTCAAGGCACTGTTAGCCAATTTAACCATTTTAGAAGACAATTTTCAATTATGCCAGAAGAGCTATTAAATTGTTTTTAATCTTTGAACCAGAAATACGACTATTAAGTCTATTTTCCAAAATGATTAGGAAAAAAGGAAAAGAACTTCTATGTTCTAAAATATTTGTGATGGCAAAAAAAAAAAACCATCTAGAAATTACTAGAATGCTTGTAAATTGGGGAATGGCTAAACAAGTTGTGATATAAGATCACGATGGAATAGTACTGTGCTATAAGAAATAGTAAATTTATTGATTGATTTGGTCAATCTTTGATTTCCTTGGAAATGAATATATAAGTTAATAGCTTTGCAAACATGTCTGTTGCAGTGGAATATTCCTTAGTTCTTAATAACAGTTCTGGGACCTGGTCCCACAATATCATTGCGACCAGCATGTAAGCTTTGTAAGGTTATATTCTCTGGTCAACCCCAATCACCAACTTTTAAAATGCCCATTGAGGAGCAGGTTGGAGAGCTTTGGGTCCTAGAAAAGGATCCAGTAAGCATGAAGATTCTTCACCTTTCATAGAATCTGCATCATCAGTATCTTTATTTCCCCTCGTAGGAAAAACTGTTTATTGTTTCCATGATGCTCTTGAGATTACACTCCACATAATTCACCATGATGTAGAGCTTGTCCATGTTACTGCCCACAACAATCTCCCATTCAGTGACAAGGTTTGGGTGCTGAGCTTTTAATATGGTATTAATTTCTCTAGGGAAATAATCAGGAAGGCTTCATTCTCCTTTTCCATTTTCAACCATTTCAGAGGCATAATTTCATCTGTCTTTTTATTTGGGGAGCTTCATTGGGAGATAATGCTGGAGAGTTGAGATTTAATCTGCTTCCTTGGTATTGGATTGCATCTCCTTCTCCACTTCTCTGTCTCTCCCAAATCTCAGTCAAAATTTGTGACAAGTCTCTTTCCATTCTCTTGCTCTTCTCTTCCTCTTCACTCATTTGTTCATCAGATTTGCTCAGACATTTCATCAGAATTACTTTTTTCTTCCTCTTCTGATTCCTCACTGTTGCTCTCTTTCTCCTCAGAGCTTTCCTGATGAAGACTCAGCTGAGTTGGTCTTCTTGCTCTTGAAAATATCTTGTAGTTGGGGCAGCGAGGTGGTGCAGTGGATAGAGTACCAGCCCAGAAGTTAGGAGGACCTGAGTTCAAATTTGGTCTTAGATACTTAACACTTCTAGCAGTGTGATGCTGGGCAAGTCACTTAACCCCAATTGCCTCAGCCAAAAAAAAAAAAGAAAAAGAAAAAAGAAAATGTCTTGTAAATCAGAAAGGGGATCCCTGAATTCCCATTTCTTGGCTTTCTGCCTTTCCCTTCAGAAGTCTTTTTGTTCTGTTTTATGAGCAGAGTGGACACTCTTCTGGTGTTTTGCTCTTTGTGTTTCTTCTTCAAAGTGTTTCCCATTCCTTTTCTTCCCCTTTTTCTTCTGCTGTCCTCTCATCTTCCATTCTGATTGTCTTTAGTTCTAGCTACTCAAGATGATAACTTTTCATTTTGAATCTTCTGAATCCATTTTCTTCCTTTTCTGCTTTCCCTATTCTCACCAAGCTTTACCCTGCCCCTCAGATCCTTTTTTCACAGCTCAAATTCTCATTCCTCTTTCATCCTTGCATGCTTCATTCTGCTGAATGATGGGGATGCCCATCTTTCTCATTCTTTTTCTCATCTTTTATGTAATGAACTTTTTTCCTTTTATGACATTTGCTGGGGTGGTTTGATAGTTAAGGAGTCACCTTCACCCCTCTTTCATAGAATCTGATTCTCTATAAGGTGAATTCCTGATTATTTTCAACATGAGAAATTATACCTGTCCATAAGTCCTAGAAATAGTCCAAAAGGAATCTGTTGTCCATTAGTTCATGTGCCAGGCATCCAATAATTCCTGCAAGTTTTGAAGTCCTGCAGTAGTCTCATCAACAATTTTTCATCTAAGGGAATCCAATGATTCCTGCTGGTTTTCAAGTCCTGCAACAGTCTTATCTTGGTGTTAGGGAATCTAATGATTCCTTCAGATTTTGTTCTTAGGTCTTCTCCTTTGTTTCCAGATTTTTCTCTTTTTCTGTCTCTCTCTGATGGACAAGGCGAATACGGCTCGTTGGCACCCATTTGATTCCTTCTCCATTTGTAGAGATACAAGCAAATCATTTCCCCCAAGCAGTTGACCTATCTGGTCCCTTCCATTCATCACTTTCTGGATCTCTCCGTGTTACCTGGCCATTTTCTATGGATATTGGAACTGCTTGCACTGGACACTGCCCTTCTGGGGGTAAAACCTGTCTGATGAAGCCAGTTCATTTTTGTCAAAAATCAAGAAGTTAGTAGTGTAAAGAGCTAAATTTAGAAGTTCTCTAGGATTACCTATGGATCCCCTTTTCTTTTTGTTTTGTTGTTGATATCTGTTTCTCCTCTCTACTATTGCAGATCCGTGAGGACTAATTTTGAATCAGTGGTGTGAATTGAATGCCAGTGGTGTGTAAAATCTTATACTGTGCATAAAAGTGTGCAAAATGTTTAGAAGTACTTGCAGGTCCATTATTGCTTGTGTCACATTCATAATTGCAAATGGAATCAGTGACCACTTAGGCTGTCTCTTTTGCTGCTGGTATTGCAAAAGCAAATCTTGAAAAAGTGTCTACCACAACATGGATAAAAGATCGATGATCAGAAGGTTTATAATAGATCACATCCATTTGCCAGATTTTACTGGATCTCAAACCATGAGGTTTCTTCTCTGGAGGGAGCGTAGGAGCATGGAAAAGAAAGGCAAGCTGTACAGGCTTTTACTATGCTCCTAGCTTCCTCTCTTGTTATTCCAAATTGTAAACATAAAGTTCGAGCAGCCTGATGATATTTAGAATGAGATTCTTGTGCTGCCTGAAATAAAGGAGTATTAACCAACATGGTTAGAAGGCTATCTGCCTTTGAATTTCCCTAAAAAATAGAACCTGGAAGTCCACTATGAGAGTGGACATGGTAAAATGTAATACTTGGACATTTTCTCATTTGCTTTTGAAGTTCCTTAAAGAGCTAATATATATTAGAAGCTACAAATTTTATTTGGGCTGTAGCAATTCTTCGTACCACACCTACCAAATAGGCCAAATCAGATATTATATTTATATCTTCTGGATAATAAGTGAGAGCTAGAATGATTGCATACAATTCATTCTACTGAGTGGACTGAAAAGGAGTTCTGATTACTCTCTTTATAGTTAAGTCACGAAAGTATACAGCACAAACATTATGTTTGGATGCATCTGTAAAGATAGTTGGTCCTTTAAGAGGAATTTTAGAAACCTGTTCTTCAAGAATCCATTGCCAGTTATGTAATAGTCTGGTTATCTTTAATTGAGACCCCATGTGTAAAATTTGGAGCTGTAGTCAACAAAATTTGCCATTCTGGGATGGTTTCACAGCATACATTAATTTGTGCATTTAGTTTAAAAGGTATATATCTTGTCAGGTCTTATCCCAGATAATTGTACTGCTTGCTTAATGACCTTTAAAAAAGCACTGGGTAAGGAGTAAGGCTTTGTTCTGGTTGTGCTGGGAGGTTCATCTACTCTTATCACACTGTCTCCTTGATGAAGAACTGCTGTGGTGCCTCTTTTGTAGTAGAAACTGATATTTCCAAGGGTTTTTGAGTGACTCTTTCAACCATATTGGATAAAGCCAGTTCAACTTCTCTCAAAGCCTCTTGAGTTTCTTTTGTAAGCTGGCATGGTTTAAAGCACTGTCTCCCCTTAAAATGTCATACAGTGGTTGCAAATGATAGGTAATCAAGACTAACATTGGACACATCTATTGGATATTTCCTATCAATTTCTGAAAGTCATTTAAGGTGATTAGCTTCTCTGTTCTTTGGGAAAGTTTTTGTACTGTCAGGACCTTAGGATATACTTCATATACTAAATATTGAAAAGGCATGTCTTTGAATTTTTTCTGGCGCTATATGCAATTTGTAGTTCCTTAATGTTTCTGTCGTCTTTTGTAGACATGCTTCTAACATTTGTTCCTCAGGTGCACATCCCAATATATCATCCATGTAATGTAATAACATTACTTTTGGAAATGTTTTTCTTACTAGAGGAAGAGTAGCAGCAACATACATTTGACACATAGTAGGGCTGTTTTTCATTCCCTGTTACAAATCAGTCCATTCATATCTTTTATAAGGCTCAGCTAAGTTAATGCTGGGCACTGAAAAGGCAAATCTTTTCATATCCTCCTTACCTAGAAAGAATCCTTAATGTCTATAACCCAAAGAGGCTATTGAGGCAATTGAGTAGGAGATGGAAGTCCAGGCTGAAGAGTTCCTAGAGTTTCCATCTGTTCATTTACTTGTCTTAAATCAGTCAGCATCCTCCATTTCCCAGATTTCTTTCTTATAACAAATACTGAGGAATTCCAATGACTTAGAGAAGATTGTTAAGTGTCCTTGGTCAAGTTGCTCCTGTACTATATCTAATAAAGCCTGAATTTTATCTTTGGTTAAGGGCCACTGTTCTATCCACACTGGTATATCAGTTTTCTATTGGATAGGAGCAGGTGAGAACATTGGCAGGCCTTCAATAGCAGCCCTGCCTAAAAAAAAAGAAGTACTCATTTTTAATCCTAATTGTTGTAAAATGTCTCTCCCCACAGATTGAAGGGGATTTTTTCTACTATAAAAGGATTAAAAACTACTGTTCTCGCCTTCAAAAGTCCATCTTAAAGGGGTAGCACTAACTTCAGCTGCTTGTGATCCTCCTATGCCAGACGTATTGGTGTCTGCCTTAATCTTTGGCCAGTGACTGGGCCAGTTGGCATCTCTAATGACTGTACAATCTGCATCTGTGTCTACCAATCCTTCTAATGGTATGCCATTTATATAGATAGTGAACATAGGATGGTCAGCTGTCATAAATGCTGTCCAGAATATTCCTGGATTTTGTTGCTTGGAGTCAGAATCTGGGCAACGATTGCTTATTAGGAGTCTATATCAGTAAACCTGATGCTACTACTTCTCCTGGTGGATAAGTCACACATTGTTTACCTGTATTATTGATTGGGATATTATCTACACATTCTCCAATTTCCCACATCATTGTATAGATGAACACTGTAAGTATTTTCAGAAGGTGAAATGGTCAACCCTACTATACCTGGAGGTAAGGGATCTATAGGCTGGAGAGGAACAAATTTCACCTGTCCAGGGGATTTCTCAGTTGTTCAAGCTGCATACAGTTCTATTCTCCCCAATTGTAATTCCTTTCTCCCATGAGGTTGCTTCCTGGCTGATTGATTGTGTAATCCCTTTCTCCCATCAAATTGTTTTCTGGCTGATTGGTCATGTCTGGGTATTGAACTTGTAGACACTCTCTGGGTGTAGCATTGGTTGCTATCATGCCCCAAGTATTTTTTGCTTTGGGCCCTGGGTCTGGGCCACTCATCCCGTTTCCCTGAATTAGTCTACATTCTGGTGCCCAATGGAAACCTCTGTTGTATTTTGGACATGGGGTTTTTGGTCTTGTTCTTTCTCCCTATTTTCTCACTCTATTTCTATGCCAATATTGAGCTTTCAGATGCCCTGCTTTACCACATTAAAAGCTTTGATGAGTCTCTCTGGAAGTCCCTTACCAAAAGGGACCCTGTCTTCCCATGTCTTCTGTGCGGTAAACACCCTCCCCGCCTCCGCCTGCTCGTTTCTTCAACTAATCATTATAAAGCATAGTCTCTCTAGTCTTCTCACTATCTAAGTGACATATTTCTCTACCTTCTCCATCCTATCAATGTCCTATCTAAAATAAGATACCCAGAATGGAACACACTATTCCAGATGTCAACTGATTAGAATAGAGAACAGAACTAATATCCCTTATTTTAGAAACTATGGTTTCATGCAAACTTTTTGGATACTATATCACACTAATATTGATTTATATCCAGCTTGCAGTCAACTAAAAATTCCCAGATATTTTTCCATATATAAACTGCTCTTTAGCTTTGCTATTGACGTGGATGGACTTTGTAAAAAAATTAATCACTGAAACTATGTATGTCCCCTTTGATCTGCAAAAGAATAGAGATAAGGATCTCCCAGGATCTGGAGAGTCTGGAAAGAAGGTACATCCTCCAGATAGAGATAAGCTGTATCATTCAAAGGCAAATCAACCCCCATTGATCCTTTGGAGAGTCACATCATCATTCAGGAAACTCGAAAACCTTTTAAAGGGGTTTTCATTCAATTGAGAGATCATGGTCTGATCATCAGTTAAAACTGCCCCCAGATTTGCTCATAAAATAGGTTTTTGCCAACTCATTCTTTGTAAATTTCTTCATTAAGAAATATGCCCACCTCACTGTGAAGCCAAGATGGTGGAGACAGCACAGGTTTCTCTCTGACCTTCTGTACAATACTCACACTAATTATGTAATCCAGCCTCTGAATTAGCTCTGGACTGACAAAACCCACAAATATTGGGAGTGCAACAAATTATCAGCAGAAGATAAGTCCAACCAATTGGGTATAAACGCCAGTGCAGGGTCCTGCAGTGGTGCAGTCTCTGTATAACGGTGCAGACTCCGTGTGGCAGAGAATCTTCAGGAGGAAACAGACCAGAAAAGGTCTGTTTCAATCAGAACACAAACAGCTGACCACAAACACCAGCGCAGACAGCACAGAGTCTGAGGTATTGCTAAGGTATTGCCTCGGAACAGTGATGGCAGAGAATCTACGGGGAGGAATCTACAGGAATCTACGGCAGTTTTGGCCACTCTGCCCTGGTTGCAAGACAGAGAACTTATAAAATATTCAACACAAACACAAAAAATCAATAGTGAACCCTAAAATGCCAGAATCTCATAAAACCTGGCCATACCCACCCCGCACAGGGAGTGAATCAACATTTTTGACCTAGCACAGTTGCGGCTGCTTGGAAAACCTCCTCCTATATTTTAGCTTTAAAAAAAAAAAAAAAAAAAAAAAAAAAAAGTAAAAAAAGTAAAGAGGACTCTGATGAGAGAAAGCTTTTATGGTGAAAGAGAAGATCACATTTCAAACCTTGAGGAGATTAAAAACAAGATTGTTTCTAGATGAAGCCCCAAAAGGCAATATAATCGTGTTCGCATCACAAAAGACTCTCCTAGAAGAAATTAAAAAGGATCTTAAAAAAGAACTAGAAGAAAAATAGGAAAAAGAAATGAGGAAATTTGCAAGAGGGTTTAGAAAAGGCAACACAAAAACTAAAGAAAATTCACTACAAAATAGACTTAGTGAAATGGAAAAAGCATATCACTCATTAAAAGATACGTTGGATAAAATGGAAAAAGAAGGCAACTCAGAAAAAAAAGAATTTTTGAAACAGAAAAAAAAAAAAAAAAACTCCTTAAAAAAAGAATTTGTGAAATGAAAAAAAATTCCATAGGACAAAACAACTCATTTAAAAATTCAATTGGTATGGAATATTATTGTTCTGTAAGAAATGACCAGCAGCATGATTTCTGAAAGGCCTGGAGAGACTTACACGAACTGATGCTGAGTGAAATGAGCAGGAGATCATTATATACTTTAATAACAATACTATATGATGATCAATTCTGATGTATGTGGCCCTCTTCAACAACAAGAAGAACCAAATCAGTTCCAATAGAGCAGTAATGAACTGAACTAGCTCTGCCTAGGGAAAGAACTTTGGGAGATGACTCTGAACCACTACATAGAATTCCCAATCTCTCTATTTTTGTCTGCCTGCTTTTTTGATTTCCTTCAACGGCTAATTGTACACTATTTCAAAGTCCAATTCTTTTTGTACAGCAAAATAACTGTTTGGACATGTATACATATGTTGTATTTAACTTATACTTCAACATATTTAACATATATTGGTCAGCCTGCTATCTAGGGGAAGGGGCGGGAGTAAAGAGGGGAAAAGTTGGAACAAAAGTTTTACAATTGTCAATGCTGAAAAATTACCCATACATATGTCTTGTAAATAAAAAGCTATAATAATAATAAAAAGAAAGTTCAACTACAACGAATGTGCAATTAATATATAAATTTCCATTAATACTGGTGATATAGAACTTGGTTAGAAAGATAGAATTTCCCCCCCAAAAAGTTCAAAATATCAGTCATGACCATATAGTAAAAGAACTTATTTTCTAAAAACCAGTTGTGTAATGTCAGGGGCTGAGACCTAGTCACAGGGAACCTTAACAGAGACTGCCTCTTCCAGCTTCCCCGAGCCGGACGGGGCTTTGGACGTCTCCGGCCCTCCTCGTGGAGACAGGAGGAGGGAAATACCAGACAGAGAACCGAGGTGGATAGATGCAGTGATGTTTATTGGTGTTACAAGTCAGCGGTGTCTCCCCCAAGCCATCCCGAGTCCATTCCTTTTATAGTCCTTTTCCCTCCATCTGTAATTCATCTATTGGGGCAGGGACTCCTCCCCAATCCCTCCCCGAAGGAGGAGTCCATTCTTTCTGTGCCTCCCCTGCACTGGCCAGGTTCCACCACTTCAGCGTGGTAATCAAAGAATCCTGGGTTAGGGTGGGTCCTGGCACAAAGGAGTCCTCGACTCACTTCAGGAGGTTCAGGTCCAGGGCCCCCAACAATTCCCCCTTTTTGTTTAATAATAGGTCAATAATCCAATTCAAGGGCTGGTGGAAGGCCTGTCTTAGGCTATGTGGCCTGTATCCATATCCAGTACCTAAATAACTAGGTCCTCAGGGCCAGGAAAAGGCAGGGCCCCTGTCTTAGGCTATGTGGGCTGCATCCGTCCCAGCACCTCAGCAAAACCTGCTGGGGTGTGCATCTGGAGAACAGACCCACAATAATCCCGTCATTGGGTGTCCCTGCAGCCATAAGGTATGATGTTCCTGGATCATGGGACCACAATATTCCCGTCATTGGCTCTTCCACAGCAATAACCTGAAAATTATAAATGAGATTGTGTTTCCCAGAAATGTCTCCACACCCTTAAATACTATGGAGACTAGAGTTTGTGGAAATATCCTTCACCACTAGGGAAGGAGCTACTAAAGTGGAAGTAAAGATGGTTCTGTTTCTCTTTTCCTTCCCTCCATCTCAGCTTCAGTGATTGATGATGGCATTTGCTGGATTTCTCTGACATTTCGTAACGGGATCCATTTCTTTTCTCCTTCTCCATTCTCTGTCTCTCTGTAGAGACACAAAGATATCCCCTGCCCCTCACAAGGACCTTGTGAGGGCCATTCCAATTTCCTTTCTCGTCTTTCCACCACACAGCACTGCCCTCCAGGCAAGTCTGTGGGTGTAATCCATTGTCTTGTTTTATATAATTGTCATTTTTAATTGGGGAAATAGTATAAAATTTCATGGCTGGTGTTGTACCATCCTCTCTGACTTGTAGATAGTTCAGAGTAAATACTGCTTTGGCTACTTGTGCTCTAGTCAGTCGTCCAGCTATTCCTCCTTTTTGTTTAATGAGCATGTTTTTTAAAGATTGATTAGTACGCTCCACTACTGCTTGTCCTGTAGGGTTATAAGGAATACCTGTAATATGATAGATGACAAATTCATTTAGGAAGGCCTTAAAGCCTCGAGAAGTATATGCAGGGCCATTATCAGTCTTTAGAGTAAGAGGTACTCCAACAACTGCAAAACATTCTAACATATGTTGTATTACACTTTTTGTGGCCTCACTGCTCTGTAGAGTTGCCATTATAAAGCCAGAAAATGTAGGTTCCTTTCTAGTAAGGAGTAGACTTTGGACTTGTTTAAACAGTTCCTTAATAGAGGATCTTGACATATCCAACTCAGCATCAGCTATGCGTTGAAGAGCATTAGCACAATGTAGACTGTCAGTGATTAAATTAAAGGGTTCATGAGGCAATAGCCTCAATGCAAAACAAATGGCTGCTAGCTCATTCTTTGAGCAGAGCTAGTACTTTCCTTTCAGGGATATACACAGCAGCTCTATTGGCTTTAGTGGCATCTGTAAACACATTTACACCATCTACTGGGTATTGTGAAAGAGAACTTCTAGGTTATGGGCATCTCTTTCCATCCCCGAATGATGGGGGGAAGAGGTGAAGAAGTGAATGTATGGGTGATATATATCACAGCCCAAGTTTCATATTCTTGAGCTAACTCTCTAAGGACCTCTAGAGGAGTTGATGAATAAATGATTGGACGTTTCCCAAAAAGTTGTATACACCTTTCACTAGTTTTCATTATTATTGCTGCTTGTGATTCTTGGCGGTCTCTTAAACATTTCTTTACTTTGTTTCCATTTACCCACTCTAAAGCTCCGCATGATTGAAAAAGGACAGCAATCATTCCTTCACTATCAAGTATAGTTAACCCTATAGGTTCTTTTATATCCACACGTGTAAGGGTTTGTGAAGTTCTCTGTGCTATGATGTCCAGGACCTTTAAAGCATCCTTAGACCATTCTCGGGGTGAATTTAAATTTGGGTCCCCTTTAAGAATTGCATAGAGGGGTTTCATCTCCTGATCTGTTATAGGAATTGAGGTTCTTATCCACTGAATTGAACCTATCAATCTTTGGAAGTCATTAAGTGTCTTTATCTTCTCTAAGGTCATTCTGGGAATTTGCTTAGATACTTGATTCCCATCGATTCTATAGCCTAAATACTGAAAATTCAATCCTCTCTGAATCTTTTCTGGTGCCACCTGAAGATGATTATTATTTAATGCTATAATAGTTTGTTCTAATATTTCATCTATAATCTTTTGTTGAGGATGTGAGATCAATACATCATCTATGTAATGGATTATTTTTGCTGTAAAATATTTCTCCCTAATAGGGTCAAGAATAGCAGCTACATGTATTTGACACAAGGTAGGGCTATTAGCCATTCCTTGAGGGAGCACTTTAAATTGATAACGCTCTGTGGGGGATTCCAGATTAATAGAAGGAACAGAAAATGCAAATTTTTCACAGTCATCTAAATGCAAAGGAATTGAGAAAAAACAGTCCGCTAGATCTATTATAACAATTTTCCATCCCCTTGGGATGGCAACAGGTGAGGGTAAGCCAGGTTGAAGTGCATCAAATGGCACTATTACCTCATTCACCTTCCTTAAATCTATTAACATTTTCTATTTCCCTGACTTCTTTTTGATGACAAACACTGGAGAATTATAGGGGCTTGTTGATGGTTCAATATGTTTCTCCTTTAATAAATTTTGAACTATCTCGTGGAGGGCTTGTAACTTCTGTTTTGTTAGGGGCCACTGGTCCACCCATATAGGTTGATTATGTTTCCATTTCAAGGGGATAGCCCTCGCTTCCCAGGTGGCCCCAATCAGTTTAAATGATGACCTTCAGTACTTAGTTGTGCCCCCATACTATTCAAGATATCTCGTCCCCATAGATTTACAGGAAGCCCAGTCACACAGAGTGGTTTGAAAACACCCTGTCTATTCTCATACTCCCATCTTAAATATCTTGGAGTTGTATATGCAGCCTGGAGACCACCCACTCCAACTATTGGCTGAGGCTTCCGTCTCTTTTCCCATTCTAAAGGCCAATCTTCCTCTCTTATTACTGAAACATCTGCTCCAGTATCTAACATACCTTCTAAATGATGTCCTTCTATCCCTAATATAATCATGGGACGGTCTGCTGTGATTTGTTGTGCCCAATTTATTAAAGTTCTAGGAGTTGTCTTTACATAATTCTTATCTATCCATGGAAGTGGAATGGCCTTTGCCATTTCCCTTTCAATTGGCCATGCATGAGGATTCATAATCCAGATATCTTTTTCCCCAGGATTTAGTAATTGACTATGTACAATAATAGAAGGAAAATACTCAGACCCGATAACTAAACGAGGGTAGTTTTCTTCAATTACTTTTACAGTGACCGTGCTCCATGGGGAGAGCTTGATCAGGGGTTCGTTTAATACGATTATCTCTCCTCTTGCTTGGTTCGAAAAAGTTCTGCTTGGGGGTGGAATTTGCCGGGATGGCTCATCCCCCCTTGGCCTCCCAGTCTCCTGTTTCCCGCCATCTGTCGCTGTTCTGACCTGCAATATTTGGTAATATGTCCTGGTTTTCCACAGGAACGACACTGTATTCCCTTTTTTGGCTGTCTGCAAGCTGACTTATAATGACCTGACTTCCTGCAATTAAAGCATTTCCTCTCATAGGTTGATTTTTGCATTCCTTTCACAAGGTTGGTCATTGTCTCAGTGAGCATAGTTATAGGATCCTTCTCTGGAATATCTAATAATTTATCAATCAATTCCTCAAGGGTAGGGCTGGATGGAAGGGCAGCTAAAACTGTTTTGTATTCAGGGCGGAGGCCCTCTTTAATCAATTGTAAAGTTAATTGAGGACTGGTCCCAGTTCTTCCAAATGTACTTTCTACTGTCTCCTGTACTCTAGATATAAACTGTAGAGGCTTCTCACTAGGTTTCTGTTTAAGTCCTGAAATTTTATTTGTCCCGTTTTGAACACCCATTTTTTCAAGGGCTCTAGTGTGAACTATCTGCACAGCTCTCAGCACTTGATCATTAAATTGGAGCTGGGCTTCAGGAGTAATCCAATTCCCCTGTCCTGTAATCATATTTATGGCCTCTTCAGCATTAGCTATATTCATTTCCTCCACATATGCTCTCGCACACCTTTGTGCATAGGCCTTGAAGGCAACAAATTCTGCTGGGCCTAAAACTGTCTGCATGATTTCTGCATAATCATAAGGAAGCCATGGTGCAACTGTAACAGAGGCAGAAATACACTTCTTTACATAAGTAGAACCTGCCCCATATTTTTTTACAGCTTCCTTCATATCCTTCAAAAATTTATATGGCAACGGCCGATGAGCGGGTACGCGAGTCCCATCATTTAAAACTTGTGTAAACACTGGGAACGCTCCAGGTTTTAAACCCCATTCATCTAGATCCACATTCTCCCCTTCCTTTAGGGCTGCTCTCAAACTTGTGGTTAATACACTTTGGTATGTACTTCTTTTTGTTTGAGGGGGTCGCGTAGTGACAAGGTTTTGTCTTTCTCGTTTCTCACTTCCTAATTCTCTAGTTTGCATACTTATGGCTTTTTGTTTACATCCCTCATTGCCTAATTCGCTAGAAAAGTTTTTATGTAGGCTAAAGGGTGTGTCTTTGTTTACTTGTTCTTCCTCAGGTTCCTCGTGAAACTTTTCATTTCCTGCCTTTCTTAAACTACCCCACGGGTACATTAGCGAGGGATCACAGGTGAAATCATTCTCATCCTCACTATCCATACCACAAAGGGAATCACCTGCCTGGGTCTCTAAAGAGTTTGCAAGCAGTGGGTGTGTAGGATGCAAAACCGCACCCACTACCGTATATATCACAAAATCTTGTTTAGAAAAATAAGATGGGTCTTTTTTATGGTAGGAGGCCATCTGCTGGCCAACCACTCCCCATCAGTCGGGGTCTAAACTGGTGTGCTCTAACCAAGGGCTGACTTGAAATATTTTTCTGACCCATTCCTTACAAGCTCCTATATTGATCTCTACCCCATTATTCTGACACAATTCATACAATTGACAGGTGAGTACGCCTGCTTCCTGCGGCTCAATACCGGCTTTCTCTTGTTTCTGTCCCATACTTCTGCCTTCTAGTTGAACTATTCTCTGTGTTCGTTCAACTAGGCTGTCTGGTCTTCTCAATTACTGACCAGCAGCAATATGAGGTGAAAGAGCGCAGCACTTACCACTTCCTGGTTCCACGGTGAGTAGACTCTTGGTCCGACTTCGTCTTTCAAGTTCAAGTCCCACGTTCGGGGCGCCATTTGTCAGGGGCCCGAGACCTAGTCACAGAGAACCTTAATAGAGAGTGCCTCTTCCAGCTTCCCCGAGCCGGATGGGGCTTCGGACGTCTCCGGCCCTCCTTGTGGAGACGGGAGGAGGGAAATACCAGACAGAGAACCGAGGTGGATAGATGCAGTGATGTTTATTGGTGTTACAAGTCAGTGGTGTCTCCCCCAAGTCATCCTGAGTCCATTCCTTTTATAGTCCTTTTCCCTCCACCTGTAATTCATCTATCGGGGCAGGGACTTCTCCCCAATCCCTCCCCGAAGGAGGAGCCCATCCTTTCTGTGCCTCCCCTGCCACGGGCCAGGTTCCACCACTTCAGCGTGGTAATCAAGGAATCCTGGGTTAGGGTGGGTCCTGGCACAAAGGAGTCCTCAACTCACTTCAGGAGGTTCAAGTCCAGGGCCCCCAACAGTGTAAAAATCTTTTTCAACTTTAAATAAAATGGGAGTCTTTCAAGAAACTTTCCCCCATACTTTTAAATTTTATTGATTAATGACATTCTATAAAACCTTCAAAATTCAGAGGAATTTAGATATATGTTGAATTTCAAATAAAATACTGAGTCAGTAGAAATAGAAGAAATGTGGTATGTGATTTAGAAAATAGTAAACTGAAATAGGATTGTTGTATATTTTTTCCTAAATTCTATGCTCTCAGCACCATATGATTGTGTGTAATGTTTTAAGATAGTTATCATATATCCTGACCTGGTAAAACCATGCGAAATGGCTAGTATAGGAACTGTTACTAATACAGTGATTGCAGTTTCTTTTTATTGTAGGACTATCATATAGTTACTGGACTAGAGAATATTTGATTTAAATAAATAACTATTGATTGAGTGTCTATTATAGGATGCACAGAGTTGTGGACAATAATGTTTGCACTAACTACCGCACTGTTTTTGGGTTTTTTAAATTAAAATACTTGAAAATGTTAAAAAAAAAATTTAAAAATGCAATTGGACAAATACAAAAAGTAAAAAAAAAAGTAAATGAAGAAAATAATTCACTAAAAATCAGAACTGAACAAATAGAAATGAATGATTCCATCAGACAATAAGAATCAGTCAAGCAAAACCGAAAAATGAAAATAGAAAACAATGTAAAATACCTAATTGGGAAAACAACTCACATGGAAAACAGATGTAGGAGAGACAATCTAAGGATTAATGGACTCCCTGAAATACATGAAGAAAAAAAGCCTAGACGCTTTCTTTTAGGAAATCATCAAAGAGAACTGCCCAGAAATCATAGAAATAAAAGGTAAAATGAACACTGAAAGAATTCACCCAATGCTTCCTAAAACATATCCCAAAATTAAATTCTCAAAGAATATTGTGGCTAAAGTTGAGAACCATCAGACCAAGGAAAAAATATTGCAGGCAGCCAGAAAGAAACAATTCAAATACCGAGAAGCCACAATAAGTATTACTCAGGGCCTAGCAGCTTCCACTTTAAAGGACTGAAGGGCCTGGAATCTGATATTTTGAAAGGCAAAGGAGCTTGGAATGTAGCCAAGAATAAATTACCCTGCTAAAGTGAGCATCTTTCAAGGAAGAAGATGAACATTCAATGAAACTGGTGAATTCCATTTATTTTTAATGAAAAGACCAGAGCTAAACAAAAAATTTGAACTGGCTTGCATCACCTTTATGTTGAAAAGAGCCAAGTCCATCTGAATGTATCATCATATAATCTTGTTGTTACCATGTTGTCTCTTGCTTCTACTCACTTCACTAAGCATCAGATCATGTAAATCTCTCTAGGTCTCTCTGAAATCATCCTGCTTATTGTTTCTTATATAGAACAATAATCCACAACATCCATTGTGTTGTTCTACAACTGATGGGCATCTACTCAGTTCCCAGTTTCTTGTCACTACAGAAAGGTACAAATATTTTTGCACATGAGGGTCCTTTTCCCTTTTTTTAATGATCTCTTTGGGATATAGACCTGTAGAGACACTGCTGGATCAAAGGCTATGCACAGTTCCATAGCCTTTTGGACATAGTTCCAGTTTGCTTTCCACAATGATTGCATCAGTTCACAGCTCCACCAACAATGTATTCGTGTCCCAGTTTTCTCACATCCTCTCCAACATTCATTATATTTTTCTGTCATCTTAGCCAATCTGAGGAGTAGTATCTAAGAGTTGTCTTAATTTGCATTTCTCTGATCAATGGTCAATCTTTATTTTTCAGTAGGCTGTGGTGTTGGCCTGTCCTTTAAAAAACACACCATAAAAAACTTATCTAACTCTCATCTCTCCTTCTGTGCTGGGGAAAAACCCCAATAATTCATATTTTATATTTAATGTCTTTTCATCATTCTTCAAACCCTATTAATTTTGCTCATGTCTCCTGTTCTAAGTTTAGTTTATCTTAAAGTTAATAAATTTCAAGTAAAATGAACACTTCCTATGTCTAGTAGAGCAGAAAAAATTATATATGAATTGTGAATCTCTGTTATGTACAGTTTGTTTTTCATTGGATGTGTTAAAATCAGTTGTACTAAGGCTGGAGCAGAATCTATTATGCTTCAGGTGAAGTCAAAAAAGCAGGGGTAGCCATCTTTATCTCAAATTAAGCAAAAGCAAAAATTGAATCAGTTGTACTTTATAAGCTACTCTTGTTTTCGGTGATTTTTTCTGAATCCATTTCCCTTTCTTCTTTAATATGACTTTATAAAAAATGCTTTAATAAATGTCCAAAATATATGTCTTATTCTGTGATTTGAATTCATCAGCTTTTTGTCACAAGATAGGTTTTGCCTCAGTGTTCTGGAATCATTTTTGGGTATTTATTGATCAGACTTTAGTATTTCAAAGATGTTTGTCTTTACAGTATTGTCATCGTATAAATTCTTCACTCTTATTTATTTCACTTCTTCCTGATAATCCTTTTATGTCTTTCTTTCATAATTTTTGATGGCATAATAATATTCCTTTAATTCATTTAGTATAATTTAGTTATTTATTTTCCAATTGATGGGCACTTCCATAGTTTCTAATTCCTTGACACCCCTCCCCCCAAAAAAAGAGCTGGTATAGATATTTTTGTACAAAATAAATTTTTCTTCTTTTATTTTGGTTTTTCTTTAATTTCTTTCAATTAAAAATATCTATTTTCTCTTCCCCTCCTCCTATTGAGGTGAAAAAAAGAAAAGCTAAACCCGTGTGACAAATATACATAGTAAAGAAAACCAGGTTTCTGAATTGTCTAGGTCCTACAATATATGTCCCACTCTTTACCCTGAATGTACTTTGTCATGAGGTAAATGACATGCTGGAATTGTGTTTGGTTATTGTACTGATCTTAATTTTTAAATATCTTAAGTATGTCATAATATTGAACTATTTTTAAGCATTTTAAGTCATTTTAATCTATTTTATTATACAAATTATTTTTCTGGTTCACTTTGCTTTTGCTTCCTAAATTCATTGCAGTCATAGATTGCAATTTTAAAATTTTTAAAATTCTCTTAAATTAAAAAAAAATCTCTCCCTTTCATTTTATCTTATAGCCCAATAGTATTTCATTTCATTCATGTACTACAATTTTTCAACTATTCTCCAATTGATTTGTACCCCTTTAGTTTTTAGTTATTTGTCTCTTCAAAAAGCTGCTGTAGTACAGGAGACTTTGGATGAATAGCAGTAGCACCAAACAGGCTTAGCATTTGCCAAAACTTATTACTATTTAGTAGCTGAGGAAATAGAACTAATGCTATTGGGAAATACTCTGGCCATATGGTCTCCATTGTCCTTTATTTGTTAGCAACAGAGTGAGGCGGTTCTGCATTTGGAACTCGCTAGATGGGAAGCCCACATTCTTCTGAAAATGTTATTGATATTTGAAATATGTTAACTGTGTCAATGGAATTGTCCTCTCTTTCTTTAAATCTTCATACACATGCTGGTAAGGGCAGAGAACCTTACCACAGCTTGGAAGATTTGCATGCTTCAGTCAAAATTAAATTCAAATATTCATCATGTTTTGCTTCACAACTTCTAAAGTTTAAATGATGTCTTTGAATTCTTTGAGAGTGAACTCCTATTTCCACATTATCTGCTTCTTTAGCATCTTCACTTTCTTCCAATACTGTTAATTTAAATAAAGATCTTCAATAAGTTCTGCTGACTACAAGTTGAGCAATTCCTGGATGTTGTCATTTTCTAGTTTATAAAAACCAAGTTTTTTTTTTTTTAAAGTTTACTTTTTCTTCTATAATAGTCTGCTCTTGAGAGGAATGATCTTTCCTCCGTGCACAATATGCAGTTGTAGTTATTTTTTGCCAAGTATGGTTAATATTTCTTATTGTGACTTTGATGGTTTTTCAGATGTCACTTAAGGAAATTGCATTGTCACCTGTAGTTTTAACAATTGCTGTTTGAAAAGCTTTTCTTATATAGTAGGCTTTAAGTGTTTAATGGCTTATTTAAAAAAATCATGGATTGCAATAAAGATGTGTTTGGTGACAAAAACAGACTTATGTTCTCATGTAATTAATGAACTGTAATTGGATAATCTAGGGCATTATTTAAAATCAGTAATGCTTTAAGTGTGATTTAAGTATTATCTTTGTGATATTTTTCAACAGCAGAACTAAAATAACTTGAAAATTAGTCTTTTGAAAACAGCTTTAGTAACTTATGCTTTTCTGTTTGACTAATAAAGAATTAGAAGAAATCGATGGTTGTGGTATCTCAGTGTGAAGATTTCAAAACCAGTTAACAAGCATTGGTTTTCATTTAATTCCATTTATCAGTAGAATTATAATAGAGGCATAAAGGTGTTAAATGATTCTTAGACACTTTAAATATAGGTTGAATTTTTTCTTTGGTAGAAATGTAAGTTTTCCAAAATAAGTCTGTTTATTCTACATTAAAAAAAAAATTGATTAGTTTTCAAAATTTCAGATTATTTAACTACAAATGAAGCTATCCAACTGACCCAAATTCCTCTTCTATACTGGGTGCCTCTCAGGCAGTTTTAGTATTATGCAATTAAACTAGAATTTTAAGTGATCAAACTAAGTAATGTTTGTAAGTTAAATTACTTTACTCTCCACCTTCATTTCCATTTTCTTTCACTACCTTAAATATACTTAAAGCTTTTGTCTACATGACTACTCTTCTAAGAGGAATACATTTTTTAATTACAGTCATTAGTCTTTGTTACTGTTGTTGTGTTTGAAATAGTTTTGTAAAAAATTTTACTAAATTGTTTGTAGAGGAGCCCACACTTGAACCATATTTCAGCTGATAAGCACTTTTGCCAAGAGGGCAACTAGAATGAAACAAAAGCTCATCAGAAGTTTTGGGTGTGATAACCCAAAACAAGAACAAGACAGGAAGAAAACCTTGAGAAAATCTAGAGAGAAAATAGTATCTAGAAAAACGTGATTGACAATATTAAAACTGCAGAGAAGTAAAAAAGGATGAGGAATAAGAAAAAAAGGCTATTGGATTTAGAAATTAAGAACTGATCATCAACTTTGGACAATTGAGATTTCAGGTCAGTCAAAACATAAGTAGTCATATTAATATTTGCCAAATTCCCATTTTCTTTTTTGTCATCTTTGACAATCTGATGGATATTAAGTGGAACCTGAGATCTGCTGTAATAGTCATTTTTCTAGTTATTTGTCATTGGGAGTGTTTTTCATGTAGTTGTTGATATTTTAAACTATCCTTTGCCCATTTACCTAATGGGGTATGATATTTGTTCTTAAATTTTTGAATCTGCTCCTTATGCATGTTAAAGGTGATAGCTTTATCCAGAAGTTTTTTTTTTTTCCTCCAAAGGTTTTTTTCCTTCTATTTTAACTGCTTTGTTTCTTATTTCAACTGCATTGGTTCTATTCCTCTACTCACTTCCCCCAATTTTAATTTTATGTATCAATATTTTCCATTTTGTCTTTTGGGATCCTTGGGATCTTTTGGAACCCTTGTCTGATCATGAACTCTTCTCTGTTTTGACAGGTAATTTCTTTCTTACATCTTTAATTTGATTATGGTATAACCTTTTATATCTTTATATTCATTTGGAACTTATCTTGATATATGGTGTGAGGAAATTCTTTACACTAATTTCTACCACATTATTTTGCAGTTTTCTTATTTTTAAAAACACCGAGTCCTTATTCCAATAGTTGTTGCTGTTATGTTCATTTGCTTCTCTGTTTTATGTGCCTAATCACTTCTTCTGGTTTACTTCTTTATTTAAGAAATTTTTTTTCTACTTTTTTAGGAGAATTTTTTAGGCTAATTGTGTTATAGCATTGAATATGTAAATTTATTTTGATAATTTCACTTTATTATGTTTTCTGCCAATCACCCTCATGTTCACTTAGTTAAACTAGCCTTTATTTCTTGTAAATAGTGTTTTGAATTTGAATTCATATATATTTCCTCTTTTTGTCTTGGATGTAGAATTCTAAGTACATTTTACTTTGTTATGGCCAAGTTGAAAGGAAGACCTGAAGTTTAAAATGTGACTTAAATCATGAGTTTTTATGGCAGAATTTAAATTTGCATTGAAGAAATTAGGGAAAACCATCTGACTATACATACATACACACACACACACACACACACACACTCTCTCTCTTTATGAACATGAAATAGAGGTTATATCTTGATTTAAGGGATTAGATCTGGTTAGTGTTGGAAGAACTATAGACAGAGATTCACAGTATTGTTTGAGAGGTAGCAACAACAACAGAAAAAAATGCCAAAGACAAAGATCAAGAAAGAAAAACAACTGTCTGATGGGACTTTGTAACTCTCTCAGAAAAGAAGAAAAGGGAAAAGCAAAAGGAAAAGACAGACCCATCTGAATGCAGAATTCCAGAGAATAGCAAGGAGTGATAAGATGATCTCAAATGAGAATGCAAAGAAATAGAAGAAAATAATAGAATGGGAAAGAGGAGATCTCTTTCAAAAAAATTAGAAATATCAATGGAATGTTTCATGCAAGAATAAAGACAAAAATATAGGAAGTTAATAGCAGTATAAAAAATTAAGGATGAATTGCAAATACACACACACACACACACACACACAAGAACTATACAAGAAAAATCATAACATCATTCCACTATAATATAATTATTGATCTACAAGCCAGGAATCCTGGACAATGAAATCAAGTGAGCCTTAGGAAAAATAGTTAATATTAAGGCTAGTGGATCTGATGGAATTATAGCTAAGTTATTAAAAACCCTAAAGATGATGCTGATTAAGAATGCTACATTCAATATGCCAGCAAATTTGAAAACCCCAATTGCCATTGATTTGGAAAAGATCAGTTTACATTCCAATGCCTAAAAAAGGATAATGCCAAGGAATTTTCAAAGTACTAAATAGTTGCACTCATTTTACATTATACTTAAGATTTTGCAGTCCAGCCTTCAACAATATCTGAACTGAAAATTTTTATAAGTCAGATTTTCAGAGGCAGAGGAACAAGAGACCAAATTGCCATTATTTGCTGGACTATGAAGAAAACAAGGGATTTCTAAAAGAAATCCACTTCTGCTTCTTTGACTAAACTAAAGCTTTTGACTGTGTGGATTATCCCCAAATGTAACAAGTCCTCAAAGATTGGTAATATCAGATTACCTTGCATGTTTCCAAAGGAACTAATATGTGGATCAGTAAGAAACAGTTAAAAACAAATGTGGAACCCACCCCACCATCAACCTGTCCTCCCTTCACCCTTCCTCTTCTATTATTTCTGCCCTCCTTTCTATCTAGCTTCTCCCTTTTCTTTCTCCTTTTTTATTTCCTATTTTCTTGGAGCATACTATAAATTTCTAAATGAATGTTATGCCCTTCTAATCTAAAACTGATGATATTAAGCTTCAGATAATACTCATCCCTCTCCCTCCTTTCTCTCTATTGTAATAGAATTTTTGTGCCTCTTCATGTGATCTAATTTGTCCCGTTTTACCTCATCTTTCCTCTTCTCCAGTACAATCCTTTTCCCACCCTTTAATATCTTTTTTTTAATATTATCACAGCAGAGTCCATTCATATCCATACTTTCCATCCATGTATATACCCCCTTAACTGCCCCAATAACAGATAAAGTTCTCAAGAGTTACAGATATCATTTTCTCATTTAGGGCTGTAAACAGTTTAACCTTTAAATAATATGTTTCCCCCTGTTTACCTTTCTATAATTTTTTGAGTTCTATTTTGAACATTAAATTTTCTGTTTAGTTCTGGTTTTTTCAATAGAAATGATTAAAGACATTGAAGAGCTATCTCCTCCCCTGAAAGATGATGATGTTCTTGCTTGCTGGGTAGTTGATTCTTAGTTGTAATCCCAGGTCCTTTGCCTTCCAGAATGTGGTCTTCCAGGCCCTCTGACCTTTTATTGCAGAAGTTGTCATATCTTGCGTAATCCTGACTGTTGCTTCTTGATACTTGAATTGCTTTTGTCTGGCAGCTTGTAGTATTTGTTCCTTGAGATTATCATTTTAGAGTTTTGCAATAATGTTCCTTTGGATTTTCTTAGGGAACTCTCTTTTGAGGTAATTGATAGATTTTTTCAATGATTATTTTTCTCTCTGGCTCTAATATATCAGAGCAGTTTTCCTTGATAATCTCTTAAATAATACTCTCACGCTTTTTTTTTTTTTTTTTTTCTTTTTTTCTTTTTTTTTTTGATCGTGGCCTTCAGGTAAAGCAATAAATTTTAAATTATCTCTTGTGGATCTATTTTCCAGATTGACTATTATTCCAATGAACTATTTTACATTTTCTTCCATTTTAAAAAATTCTTTCTAACTTGTTTGACTGATTCTTGATGCTTCATAGAGTCATTATCTTCCAATTGCCTGGTTCTAGTTTTTAATATGTGATTTTCTTCAGTTAGTCTTTGTATTTCTTTTGATTCAATTTGATTAATTCTACTTTTCAAAATATATTTGTCTTCAGTGGATTTTGTTTTTTGTTTTTTACATTTGACTTAATTTTTTTTAAGGAACTGATTTCTTTAGTGGATTTTTTTTTTTTTTTAATTTGTGCAATTGTATTTTTTAAGGAATTGTTTTCTTCATTTTTTTTTTTTTTTTTTTTTGTTGTTGTTGTTGCTTGGTGTCACAATCTGGTCAACTATCACCAGATTGCTTATTAGGAGTCTATATCAGTAAATCTGATGCTACTGCTTCTCCTAGTTGATAAGTCACACATGTCTTACTATATTAGTGACTGGGATATTATCTACACCAGGGGTCCTCAAACTTTTTAAATAGGGGGCCACTTCACTGTCCCTCAGATTGTTGGAGAGCCAGACTATAGTAAAAATAAAACCTTTGTTTTGTGGGCCTTTAAATAAACTTAATAGCCCTGGGTAAGGGGGATAAACATCCTCAGCTGCCGCATCTGTCCCACGGCCGTAGTTTGAGGACTCCTGATCTACACATTCCCCAATTTCTCACATCAGTGTATGGATGAGCACTGTTTTGTAAGTATTCTCAGAAGGTAAAATGGTCAAGCCTATTATGCCTAGAGGCAAGGGATCCATAAGCGGTAGAGGAACAGATTTCACCTCTCCAGGGAGTATATCTCAGTATTCCCAGCTGCATACAACTCTATTCTCCCCAATTGTAACTCCTTTCTCTCATCAGGTTGCTTCCTGGCTGATTGATTATATAATCCCTTTCTCCCATTAGATTGCTTCTTAGCTGATTGGTCATGTCTGAGTACTGAATTTCTAAAGACTCTCTGGGTATAGCATTGGCTGCCATTATGCCCCAAGTAGTTTTTGTTTTGGGCCCTGAATCTGCCCCCCTTCACTCCTCAATCCCGTTTCCTTGAATCATTCTATATTCTGATGCCCAATGGAAGCCTCTGTTGCATTTTGGACATGGGGTCTCACTTTGTCTTTATGCCAATATTGAGCTTTCAAATGCCCTACATTACCACATTGAAAGCATTGACAAGTCTCTCTGGAAGTATCTTCCCAAAGGGACCCTGTCTTCCCATGTTCGGATCTTGGGAAATCTGCATCATAGCCAGGGTATAAAAGTTATTTGTGCCCACTGTGGCACAGAGTCTTATGATTTCTTCTAAAGAAGCATCCTTGTATAGTCCTAGTATAATTGTTCCACAAACCTCATTAGCATTTTCTTTCACAAGTTGTCTTATCATAATTTCTGTTGCTGCATTTTCACCAATAGTTCGTGTGACAGCTATCTACAAACAGCCCACAAAATCAGCAAAGGGTTCATTTGGATCTTGCTCTATTTTCGTGAAGGCTTCCCCTCTCTCTCTCCTTCCTGGAACGGTGCCCCATGCTTTGATAGCAGCAGCAGCAATTTGCTCATATGCTGTTATAGGGTAGTTAATTTGTGCTGAAGTGTCTGCATAAAGACCTATACCTGTTAGTTGGTCACAGGTGATTTGTGTTATGGGCCAAGAACTCTGTACTTGAAATAAGAATTCTTATAAGGTGCTAACTCAGTGGAATTGATGAGACAATGGTTATCTAGTTTAGCATGGCGATCAATAGTTCTCTAGTTCAGTATGATTGATTTAATCTTACAACAAATCCTGGTTCCCTAGTGATATAATAATTGGCTTATACTCGGTGTGATGAATAGATTTAAGTATAATAAAGCATATAAGTTAGGACAACCTCAGCCAGATTCAGAGTCAGAGAAGACAAGAGGACTGGAGGTGGGAGCTCAAGCTCTTGGAGCCAAGCAGAGACAGATTCAATCCATTGTCCACCTTTGTGGTGACTAGAGCCTGGAGCACAAGTCCTCAGACTCAGATTCATTTCCTTCTTTATCAGCCTCGTAGTGGCTGGCCTGTCCTCCTGCTCCCCCTACTCAGACCAAGGCCAGTCTGAAGGCTTCCAGAAAGCTGTCCAGCCCTAGCCAAGGAGAATAAAGAATTTGGACTTTAACACCTGGCTATTCTTGTGGTGATTATTTTACAGAAAAGAAGGCTGCTCCAAGACCTCCAGAAAACTGTCAAAGAATAACATTTGTATATTAACTCCAGTTTGCCTACTTAGTTGGGCTTGTATCCTACAGAGTTCACTATACTCAGAAAGCCACAATAAGTTTTGTCCAGGTTCTAAACATGTTCTTACTATTGATTTCCAATCACTAAGGTTAAAATTTCATAAGCCAAATTCTCTAATAACATCTTAACATAAGATGATGTAGCTCCATAAAAAGATCTTTTTCAGATCTTTGATAATTTCTAGATTGAAAGTAGTGTATCTTCTTTTGTCTTGATCTGAAGAGTTAAGCGGTTCAATTACAGGATAAATTTCTATTCTCAAATCAGCTATGTTCTGCTTTTTCTCTTTGACGTGAAGTAGTGCCTTTTGCAATTGAGACATAAGAGGGAATAGTTGCTGTGGGGGGGAGGTGCTGGTAGTTTCACTGCCCTTTCCACTCCTCCTCCCTCTACCTAGGAAGGTGAAATTGATAGGGAAGGGTCAAGAGCCTGCTTAGGTGTAGGTGGAGATGAAGCTGAGCTGTGAAAGTAAGAATCACCACACCCTTTAAATTCACTCAACTCCCCAAGCCTTTTGGGTATTTTATCAGTACCATCCCCCTTTTCTTCCTTTTCCTCCTCACTCTTCCTTGTCTGGCTATTCTCCTTAAAACTTTTCTTTTCTTTTCTTTTTTAAAAAATAACTTGTGAGAGTCTTTAAGGCCAATTGTATTATGTTGTATATATAGAATGTTTCCTTAGACATTGAATCAGGACCATTATCATTATAATATTCACTTAGGTGCTCTCCTACTAGTTTCCAATTATCTATCCTATATCTTCTTCCTTGAAGAACCAAGGGGACATGGATTTTAATGTTTCTAAAAATCCACCAATGCGCTCCCAAGTTACAAGCAAACCTTGCCTCTTTATTAACCTAAGTATGCTTTCTATAGAGCTCCCTTGGGATGGGGCAGAATCTTTTCCTAATATCTGCTCCTTTTCAGCTAGAAAACAAAAGTTACTAGTTTAGCACTTAACAGAGTTCCCTGTTTTCTATTTTAATACTCACCCTATATTCTGGTCACAAGGACTTCACTGAAATTACGGTCCTTAGTCTACATTGGATGCCAATTGTAATGTCCAGCCTAGCACCCTGGAGGGCCTTGGGATCAGTCAGTGTCAGCATTAATCAAAGTTCTTAGTCTTTAGGGGGAGAAGTAAAGGAGGCAGGCAAGCTGCCCTCGGCTCGCCAAAGAGGTATCCTGGATTCTGCAGTTTGGAGTCTCCAGCCTCTCTCCTCTTCATTCTGCCACCAAGTGACTTTCACTTCTCTCCCACAATCCTTGCCTACAATTATCTCACCATCACAATTCAATAAGTGCCAATGGTGAAGAGAGCCATCACATCACCATTTTATCTAAATATATATATAGAGCCATTATCTCACATTGAATAGGTAATTAGCCTTAAGAGTTCTGCTGTCTGATTCAAGCATACCTTTTCAGAGTTTCAGCCCTCTACAGAAATGGAAATTTATTGTTACATATTTTGAATCCTCCTTGATTTTCTGCTGGGCATATGACAAATTTTTAAAAAATTATCAGATGTGACTGACTATCTTAATAACAAAATTATAGGACTTCCGGTTAAGATGGCGGAGAGGAGGCTCACAGCTGCATAAGCTCCGCGGTTTCTCTCACTATCCACTTCATTACAAGCCTCTGAATTAATGCTTGACTGAAAAAAACCCCACAAATAGTTACCAAGAGAAACCATCCTTGAGATTCGCCAAGAAAGGTCTGTCTTTACTGGAGGGCTGGGACGGTTTTAGATCGGGCGCAGGCTGAGGGCAGCGGCAGTGAGAGCACAGGAGCAGACTGGAGAGGAGGTGGGGAGTGATTGCAGCCGTCTCTGCGGGGAGAGCTTCGCTACAGGTTTGGATACTTTGCTCCAGCAGCAAGTCAGCAGCCCAGCAGAGAAGCTAAAAACACTGGGGTTGAAGAACACAACCCCAAAAAGCTGGAGTCTCTTGGGACCTGGCCGCTCCCCCTTTCCCCCACAACAGTGACTCAGCACGCTTTGGGATCTCAGAGGGCACAAGCAACATAGTCCTGCTAGTGCCTCACTACTGCCCCCTGCAGTCTGTAGAGGAAGCTTGATAACATACCCAGCCCCTCCCCCAAAGAAAGACTCCAGTTTTTTCTGTTTTTCTTTGGTAGTTTGTCTCTGATTATTAGACAGAATGAGCAAGAAGCTGAAGAGGAGTTTAACCCTTGACAGCTTCTATACAGATAGAGAGCACACTCTAAATCCTGAGGAGACTAAAAACAGACTGTCTCCAGGTGAATCCCCAAAGGAGGAGATCATCTGTTCCTCAGCACATATGAACCTCATAGAAGTGATTAAAAAGGCTCTCACAAGGGAGCTAGAAGAAAAATGGGGAAAGCAGAGTGAGGCTTGGCAAAAGCAGAGTGAGGCTTGGGAAAAGGAGAGGGAGGCTTGGCAAAAGAGCCTGGAGAAAGTTAAAGAGAGAGTGGATAAAGAAGTAAAATCCTTGAAAAATAGGATTAGTGAACTGGAAACAGAAAACAGCTCGCTAAAAAACAAAATTGGCGAAATGGAAAAAAATTCCACAGAACAAAAGAACTCAATTGGACAATTAGAAAAAGATTTTAAAAAAGTGAGTGAAGAAAATACTTCATTGAAAATCAGAATTGAACAAGTGGAATTGAATGACTCGAGGAGACAAGAAGAATCAGTCAAGCAAATCCAAAAAAATCAAACAATGGAGAAAAATGTGAAATACCTTCTGGGGAAGACAACAGACCTGGAAAACAGATCCAGGAGAGACAATCTGAGAATCATTGGACTTCCAGAAAAACATGATGAAAAAAAGAGCCTGGACACTATTTTCCAGGAAATTATCAAAGAGAACTGCCCAGAAGTCATAGGAACAGAGGAAAAAATAAACATTGAAAGGATTCATCGATCACCCACTGAAAGGGATCCTAAAATCAAAACACCAAGGAATATAGTGGCCAAATGCCAGAACCCTCAGATGAAGGAAAAAATATTGCAAGCGGCTAGAAAAACCCAATTCAAGTATCAAGGAGCCACAATAAGGATCACCCAGGATCTGGCAGCATCCACATTAAAAGATCGAAGGGCCTGGAATATGATATTCCGAAAGGCTAAGGAACTTGGTATGCAACCAAAAATAACGTACCCAGCGAGAATGAGCATCTTTTTCCAGGGAAGAAGATGGACATTCAACGAAGTAAGCGAATTTCATCTATTTCTGATGAAAAAACCAGAACTTAACAAAAAGTTTGATCTACAAATATAGAACTCAAGAGAAATCTAAAAAGGTAAAGATTAATCTTGGGAACTATATTTCGGCTATAAAGATGTATAAAGAATACATGTATACCTTGTTCTAGAAATTGATGTGGAAAGGACATTGCATCAGAAAAAGGGTAAAGTGGGGGTAGTACATCTCATGAAGAGGCATAGGAAACCTATTATATCTGAGAGAAAGAATGGAGGGGGATGAATATAGTGGGTATCTTACTGCCTTCAGAATTGGCTTTAAGTGAAAAATCTTAAGACATATTCAATCTATGGTGAAACTTCTCCCACCTCATTGAAAAGTGAGAAGGGAAAAGTGAAAAGGGAAGGAATAAGCTAAGCGGAAAGGAATACGGGAACTGGGAGGGAAAGGGATAAGATAGGGGGAGGAACTCTAAGGCAGGGGGAGGGATACTAAAAAGGGAGAGCTGTGAGAAGCAAGTGGTGCTCACAAGCTTAATACTGGGAAGGGGGGAAAGGGGAAAGAAGGGAGAAAAGCATAAACCGGGGTTAACAAGATGGCAAGTAATACAGAATTGGTCATTCTAACCATAAACGTGAACGGGGTAAACTCCCCCATAAAGAGGAAGCGGTTAGCAGAATGGATTAAAAGCCAGAATCCTACAATATGTTGTTTATAGGAAACACACCTGAAGCGGGGAGATACATGCAGGTTAAAGGTAAAAGGTTGGAGCAAAATCTACTATGCTTCAGGTGAAGTCAAAAAAGCAGGGGTAGCCATCCTGATCTCAGATCAAGCTAAAGCAAAAATTTATCTAATTAAAAGAGATAAGGAAGGGTACTGTATCTTGCTAAAGGGTAGCATGGATAATGAAGCACTATCTATATTAAACATATATGCACCAAGTGGGGTAGCATATATTCTTAAAAGAGAAACTAAGAGAGCTGCAAGAAGAAATAGACAGTAAAACTATAATAGTGGGAGATCTTAACCTTGCACTCTCAGAATTAGATAAATCAAACCACAAAATAAATAAGAAAGAAGTCAAAGAGGTAAATAGAATACTAGAAAAGTTAGATATGATAGATCTCTGGAGAAAATGTAATGGAGACAGAAAGGAATACACTTTCTTTTCAGCAGTTCATGGAACCTATACAAAAATTGACCATATATTAGGACATAAAAACCTCAAACTCAAATGCAGTAAGGCAGAAATAGTAAATGCATCCTTTTCAGACCACGATGCAATGAAAATTATATTCAACAAAAAGCCAGGGGGGAAGTAGACCAAAAAATAATTGGAAACTAAATAATCTCATACTAAAGAATGATTGGGTGAAACAGCAAATCATAGACATAATTAATAACTTCACCCAAGAAAACAATAATAATGAGACATCATACCAAAATGTATGGGATGCAGCCAAAGCGGTAATAAGGGGAAATTTCATATCTCTAGAGGCCTATTTGTATAAAATAGAGAAAGAGAAGGTCAATGAATTGGGTTTGCAACTAAAAATGCTAGAAAAGGAACAAATTAAAAACCCCCAGTCAAACACTAAACTTGAAATTCTAAAAATAAAAGGTGAGATCAATAAAATTGAAAGTAAAAAAAAAAAACTATTGAATTGATTAATAAAACTAAGAGTTGGTTCTATGAAAAAACCAACAAAATAGACAAACCCTTGGGAAATCTGATTAAAAAAAGGAAAGAGGAAAATCAAATTGTTAGTCTAAAAAATGAAAAGGGAGAACTCGCCACTAACGAAGAGGAAATTAGAGCAATAATTAGGAGTTACTTTGCCCAACTTTATGCCAATAAATTCGACAACTTAAATGAAATAGAAAAATACCTCCAAAAATATAGCTTGCCCAAACTAACAGAGGAAGAAGTAAATATCGTAAACAGTCCCATCTCAGAAAAAGAAATAGAACAAACTATCAATCAACTCCCTAAGAAAAAATCCCCAGGACCAGATGGATTTACATGTGAATTCTACCAAACATTTAAAGAACAATTAACTCCAATGTTATATAAACTATTTGAAAAAATAGGGATGGAAGGAGTCCTACCAAACTCCTTTTATGACACAGACATGGTACTGATACCTAAACCAGGTAGGCTGAAAACAGAGAAAGAAAATTATAGACCAATCTCCCTAATGAATATTGATGCTAAAATCTTAAATAAAATATTAGCAAAAAGATTACAGAAAATCGTCACCAGGATAATACAGTATGACCAAGTAGGATTTATACCAGGAATGCAGGGCTGGTTCAATATTAGGAAAACTATTAGCATAATTGACTATATCAATAACCAACCAAACAAAAACCATATGATCATCTCAATAGTTGCAGAAAAAGCATTTGATAAAATCCAACATCCATTCCTAATAAAAACACTTGAGAGCATAGGAATAAATGGACTTTTCCTTAAAATAGTCAGGAGCATATATTTAAAACCATCAGTAAGCATCATATGCAATGGGGAAAAACTGGAACCTTTCCCAGTAAGATCTGGAGTGAAGCAAGGTTGCCCACTATCACCATTATTATTTAATATCGTATTAGAAACACTAGCCTCGGCAATAAGAGTCGAGAAAGAAATTAAAGGAATTAGAGTAGGCAATGAGGAAACCAAACTATCACTCTTTGCAGATGATATGATGGTATACCTAGAGAACCCCAGAGATTCTACTAAAAAGCTATTGGAAATAATTCATAATTTTAGCAAAGTAGCTGGCTACAAAATAAATCCCCATAAATCCTCAGCATTTTTATACACCACCAACAAAACCCAACAGCAAGAGATACAAAGAGAAATTCCATTCAGAATAACTGTTGATACCATAAAATATTTGGGAATCTATCTACCAAAGGAAAGTCAGGAATTATATGAGCAAAATTATAAAAAAGTCTCCACACAAATAAAGTCACACTTAAATAATTGGAAAAATATTAAGTGCTCTTGGATTGGTCGAGCGAACATAATAAAGATGACAATACTCCCTAAACTAATCTATTTATTTAGTGCTATACCAATCAGACTTCCAAGAAAATATTTTATTGATCTAGAAAAAATAACAACAAAATTCAATAAAAAGTCGAGAATCTCAAGGGAATTAATGAAAAAAAAAATCAAATGAAGGTGGCCTAGCTGTACCTGATCTAAAATTATATTATAAAGCAGCAGTCACCAAAACCATTTGGTATTGGCTAAGAAATAGATTAGCGGATCAGTGGAAAAGGCTAGGTTCACAAGACAGAATAGTCAACTATAGCAATCTAGTGTTTGACAAACCCAAAGCCCCTAACTTCTGGGAAAAGTATTCATTATTTGATAAAAACTGCTGGGATAATTGGAAATTAGTATGGCAGAAATTAGGCATGGACCCACACTTAACACCATATACCAAGATAAGATCAAAATGGGTCTATGACCTAGGCATAAAGAACGAGATTATAAATAAATTAGAGGAACATAGAATAGTTTATCTCTCAGACTTGTGGAGGAGAAAGAAATTTGTGACCAAAGATGAACTAGAGACCATTACTGATCACAAAATAGAAAATATTCCCTTAAATACCTCAGTATGATCACATCATTATAGCACACTGAGTATGCACAACCATTACATCTCCATAGAGAATCATTGTGTCACAATGAGTAAGTACTTAATTGTAAGCATTGCCCTTGATTCAAGTATACCTTTTCAGAGTTCCGGTCCTCTACACTCTCCCATAGTGAAATTTACCTATGAAAATGTTAAAATGATTTGTTAAGCTCTTTATCCATTATAATAGATCATAATTTGTTCATGATTGTATTAACTAATTTTGTCATCCTGTTGCTTGACATTTCATTGCTAGTGTTTTATGCAAAAGAAATATTTATATTTATTTATTTTTATTTTTATTCCAAAGACCTGAATTTTGGTTATTTATTTGAGTTATTGCTAATATTCTTTTTTAAAATTTTTTTAAATTATAGTTTTTTATTTGCAAAACATATACATAAGTAATTTTTCAACATTAACCCTTGCAAAACCTTCTGTTCTAACTTTTCCTCTCCTTCTCCTTTCCTCCTCCTACCCCCTCCCCTAGGTAGCAAGTAGTCCAATACATTTTAAATATGTTAAAATAGATATTAAATACAATATATGCCTATAGAAATATTTATAAAAGAACTCCTGTCAACCCTATTCTACTGACCCTAAAGACCAATTTATACTGAAATTTAGACAAGACAGGAAAATACAGTCTAATTGTTCTCCTGAGCAAGAGCACATGTTCTCCAGAGCAAGAGCAAAAGCAATACTGAAAGTTGCTAAGAATCCAGTTTGTAAAGTCTTTTAGAGGAAGCAACAAAATAACCACTGATGCTGAGTGTAACAAAATAATCACTCTCTTACACATTCTCTTTTCTGATAACAGTTTAATAATGTAGATATGGATTATGTCATTGTACCACTAAATGCCACTGTTAATAGAAGCAGCTTTGGTTTTACATGGTTAACTGGCAGAAATATCTCACTTCTGAATGTGGACTAGGTCATAAAAGGATCTTGGTCAATAGAAAAGAAGTAGAGTTAATGTGTAGAGATAAATAGTGGCTATATTCTTTTGTATACTCCCTGTTATTAGTAACATCTTTTATTTAAAGTTGATTTTTTATTTAAAAATATGGTATTCTGGGACTATATGTTCTCAACTCATATCTTTTTGTTTTGCTTTGGTTTGCTAAGGCAATTGGGGTTAAGTGACTTGCCCAAGGATCACACAGCTAGAAAGTGTTAAGTGTCTGAGGTCAGATTTGAACTCAGGTTTTCCTGACTTCAGGGCTAGTGCTTTATCTACTGTACCACCTATGTGCCCCATCGACTCATATCTTAATAGGTTGTGTGTGTATGTATTTTGTATTATGCTCATAAATATATTGGCTAAGCTATTTGGAGCTTACAGCTACAACCAGTTTTTTCCCCAAAAAACTTACGTAATTTGCTATTCTAGTTATGTTTAATTGAGAAATGACTAAGAAGGCTGTTCTGGATTGAACAGCTGGAATGAAGCACATGATAGTAAATTATACCACTCCATTGAATATGCCAATTTTCCTTAATAGTTTTCGAACTCTCCCATAGTTGTGGTTTTTTAACTTTTTGTAATATGTTTTTCTTACAAAAAAATGGTCTTCTTCCTGATTTCATAAAACAATTATACAAATAATTCTCTTATCTTTAAACATGTTTCTGCCGTCCTTAAATAACCATACTCTTTTCCACTTAGCTAAACTCTTTGAAAAAGCTGTTTGTGGAGGACTTTAGGCCAAGATGGCGGAGAGGAGGCACACCTCTGCTTAAGCTCCGTGTTTTCTCTCAGAATTTAATTCATGACAATCCTTGGAATTAGTGCTTGACTGAAACCCCCCCCCCCAAAAAAAAAAAATTACCAAGGGAAGACATCCTTGAAATTTGCCAGGAAAAGTCTTTTTTTTGCTCGAAGGCGAGGATCATTTTAGATCGGGAGCAGGCTGAGGGCAGGCAGCAAATTTATTATTGTTCTGTAAGAAATGACCAGCAGGATGAATATAGAGAGGTTTGGAGAGACTTACATGAACTGATGCGGAGTGAAATGAGTAGAACCAGGAGATCATTATACACTTCAACAACAGTGCTGTATGAGGATGTATTCTGATGGAAGTGGATATCTTTGACAAAGAGAATATCCAACTCAGTTTCAGTTGATCAATGGTGGACAGAAGCAACTACACCCAAAGAAAGAACACTGGGAAATGAATGTAAACTGCTTGCATTAGAGGCCTATTTGTCTAAAATAGAGAAAGAGAAGCTCAATGAATTGGGATTGCAACTAAAAATGCTAGATTGGGTGAAACAGCAAATCATAGACATAGATGCAGCCAAAGCGGTAATAAGGGGAAATTTCATATCTCTAGAGGCCTATTTGTATAAAATAGAGAAAGAGAAAATTGGGTTTGCAACTAAAAATGCTAGAAAAGGAACAAATTAAAAACCCCCAGTCAAACACTAAACTTGAAATTCTAAAAATAAAAGGAGAGATCAATAAAATTGAAAGTAAAAAAACTATTAAATTGATTAATAAAACTAAGAGTTGGTTCTATGAAAAAAACAACAAAATAGACAAACCCTTAGTAAATCTGATTAAAAAAAGGAAAGAGGAAAATCAAATTGTTAGTCTTAAAAATGAAAAGGGAGAACTCGCCACTAACGAAGAGGAAATTAGAACAATAATTAGGAGTTACTTTGCCCAACTTTATGCCAATAAATTTGACAACTTAAATGAAATAGAAGAATACCTCCAAAAATATAGCTTGCCCAAACTAACAGAGGAAGAAGTAAATATCCTAAAGAGTCCCATCTCAGAAAAAGAAATAGAACAAACTATCAATCAACTCCCTAAGAAAAATCCCCAGGACCAGATGGATTTACATGTGAATTCTAACAAACATTTAAAGAACAATTAACTCCAATGCTAAATAAACTATTTGAAAAAATAGGGATTGAAGGAGTCCTACCAAACTCCTTTTATGGTACAGACATGGTATTGATACCTAAACCAGGTAGGTTGAAAACAGAGAAAGAA
The DNA here is from genome assembly GCF_016432865.1 of Antechinus flavipes. Taxonomy (NCBI): domain Eukaryota; kingdom Metazoa; phylum Chordata; class Mammalia; order Dasyuromorphia; family Dasyuridae; genus Antechinus; species Antechinus flavipes. The sequence goes on from NC_067402.1 coordinate 232,827,902, forward strand.
AATTATAGACCAATCTCCCTAATGAATATTGACGCTAAAATCTTAAATAAAATATTAGCAAAAAGATTACAGAAAATCATCCCCAGTATAATATATTATGACCAAGTAGGATTTATACCAGGAATGCAGGGCTGGTTCAACATTAGGAAAACTATTAGCATAATTAACTATATCAATAACCAACCAAAGAAAAACCATATGATCATCTCAATAGATGCAGAAAAAGCATTTGATAAAATCCAACATCCATTCCTAATAAAAACACTTGAGAGCATAGGAATAAATGGACTTTTCCTTAAAATAGTCAGAAGCATATATTTAAAACCATCAGTAAGCATCATATGCAATGGGGAAAAACTGGAACTTTTCCCAGTAAGATCTGGAGTGAAGCAAGGTTGCCCATTATCACCATTATTATTTAATATCATATTAGAAACACTAGCCTCGGCAATAAGAGTCGAGAAAGAAATTAAAGGAATTAGAGTAGGCAATGAGGAAACCAAACTATCACTCTTTGCAGATGATATGATGGTATACCTAGAGAACCCCAGAGATTCTACTAAAAAGCTATTAGAAATAATTCATAATTTTAGCAAAGTAGCTGGCTACAAAATAAATCCCCATAAATCCTCAGCATTTTTATACATCACTACCAAAACCCAACAGCAAGAGATACAAAGAGAAATTCCATTCAGAATAACTGTTGATAGTATAAAATATTTGGGAATCTATCTACCAAAGGAAAGTCAGGAATTATATGAGCAAAATTATAAAAAAGTCTCCACACAAATTAAGTCAGACTTAAATAATTGGAAAAATATTAAGTGCTCTTGGATCGGCCGAGCGAACATAATAAAGATGACAATACTCCCTAAACTAATCTATTTATTTAGTGCTATACCAATTAGACTTCCAAGAAAATATTTTAATGATCTAGAAAAAATAACAACAAAATTCATATGGAACAATAAAAAGTCGAGAATCTCAAGGGAATTAATGAAAAAAAAATCAAATGAAGGTGGCCTAGCTGTACCTGATCTAAAATTATATTATAAAGCAGCAGTCACCAAAACCATTTGGTATTGGCTAAGAAATAGATTAGTGGATCAGTGGAAAAGGTTAGATTCACAAGACAGAATAGTCAACTATAGCAATCTAGTGTTTGACAAACCCAAAGCCCCTAACTTCTGGGATAAGAATTCATTATTTGATAAAAACTGCTGGGATAATTGGAAATTAGTATGGCAGAAATTAGGCATAGACCCACACTTAACACCATATACCAAGATAAGATCAAAATGGGTCTATGACCTAGGCATAAAGAACGAGATTATAAATAAATTAGAGGAACATAGGATAGTTTATCTCTCAGACTTGTGGAGGAGAAAGAAATTTGTGACCAAAGATGAACTACAGACTATTACTGATCACAAAATAGAAAATTTTGATTACATCAAATTAAAAAGTCTTTGTACAAATAAAACTAATGCAAACAAGATTAGAAGGGAAGCAACAAAGTGGGAAAACATCTTCACAGTTAAAGGTTCTGATAAAGGCCTCATTTCCAAAATATATAGAGAACTGACTCAAATTTATAAGAAATCAAGCCATTCTCCAATTGATAAATGGTCAAAGGATATGAACAGACAATTTTCAGAGGATGAAATTGAAACTATTATCACTCATATGAAAGAGTGTTCCAAATCATTATTGATCAGAGAAATGCAAATTAAGACAACTCAGAGATACCACTACACACCTGTCAGATTGGCTAAGATGACAGGAAAAAATAATGATGAATGTTGAAGGGGATGCGGGAAAACTGGGACACTAATACATTGTTGGTCGAGTTTTGAGCGAATCTAGCCATTCTGGAGAGCAATCTGGAATTATGCCCAAAAAGTTATCAAATTGTGCATACCCTTTGACCCAGAAGTGTTTCTATTGGGCTTATATCCCAAAGAAATACTAAAGAAGGGAAAGGGACCTGTATGTGCCAAAATGTTTGTAGCAGCCCTGTTTGTAGTGGCTAGAAACTGGAAAATGAATGGATGCCCATCAATTGGAGAATGGCTGGGTAAATTGTGGTATATGAATGTTATGGAATATTATTGTTCTGTAAGAAATGACCTGCAGGATGAATACAGAGAGGACTGGCGAGACTTACATGAACTGATGCTAAGTGAAATGAGCAGAACCAGGAGATCATTATATACTTAGATAATGATATTGTATGAGGACATATTTTGATGGAAGTGGATTTCTTTGACAAAGAGACCTAACTGAGTTTCAATTGATAAAAGACAGGTAGATGCAGCTACACCCAAAGAAAGAACACTGGGAAACGAATGTGAACTATCTGCATTTTTGTTTTTCTTCCCGGCTTATTTATACCTTCTGAATGCAATTCTCCCTGTGCAACAAGAGAACTGTTCGGTTCTGTAAACATATATTGTATCTAGGATATACTTCAACATATCCAACATATAAAGGACTGCTTGCCATCTAGGGGAGGGGGTGGAGGGAAGGAGGGGAAAAATCGGAACAGAAACGAGTGCAAGGGATAATGTTGTAAACAAATTACCCTGGCATGGATTCTGTCAATATAGTTATTTTTAAATAAAAATTAAAAAAAAAAAAAAGAATGTATAATAAACTTTGCTTTGCTGCTAAAAAAAAATTAAAAAAAAAGATTTTTTGGATAGATGAATCCATTGAATTTTTTTTTTTATGTCAAAAAGTTTCTAAAGTATTACTATTTCATTTTTGTTTTTTAAAGCACTTTGTAAGGTTTTTAGTACAGATGAGTGCCTCTGTTAAGTGCTTGTATGTGGTTTTGGATGTTTAGCTTTTAATATGATTATGTTGATTATTTTTAGTGTTAAACCATCTATGCATCCTTGATATAAATCCAACTTTGTAGTAATGGATGACTTCTTGAATAAATTGCTTTAGTCTTTATCATTTTTTTTTTTGTTGTTAAAATAATATAGTGAGGCACTATTCATTATTTATATTGCCTATACTTTTCCTTCTGTGTTTTATTTTCCCCTGCTTTTAAAATTTTGACTATATATCATAAAATGATTCTGATAGAATTCTTTCTCAATTATTGAGAATAATTTTTGAAATATTATTAATTGTTCTTTAAATTTTCAAAAAATTCTTCCTTGAATCCATCAGGTCAAGGATTGTTCATAAAGTAGAACAGAATTGATCAATGCTGTATCTGGAGGTAGATTGCATTTTTCATTATGAATTCTTTGGAATTGTCTTAGATCATTGTGTGTTTAGAGTAGCTAAATCATAGTTGATCATTGTTATAATCTTGCTCTTTCTGTGTTCAGTATTTTCTTTCTGCTCATTGCTTTTGCATCAGATCATACATAACAGTCTTTTAGCAAAAATAAAAATTTCTTCAGGTCTGATTTTCTTATAAAAATGTTTCAAATGTCCCTTTATGTATTTTGTATTTTTTAAATAAATAAAAATGTGCTTTTTTTCCCTTCCATGCCAATCTCCTCCCAGCTTAGAATAAAATAAAACCAGAACCCCTCTTGTAAACATGAAGAGTCTAGGAAAGCAGTTTTCAATTTGGCTATGTCCAAAATATGTCTTATTCTACACACTGATGTTTATTAGGAAGTAGATGGAATATTTCATTCTTAGCCCTTTTATTAGCTCATCAAATTTGTAAAATCTTTCATAGTTGTTTGTCTATACCATATTATTATCATTGCATAAATTTCTCTTCATTCTGATATTTCAGTCTCCATTAGTTCATATAAAGCTTCTCAAGTTTCTCTGAAACCATCTCTTCCTTTTTAATTTTTTACAGCATAGTAGTATTTAGCCATATTATATACTATAACTCATTCAACTATTTCACAACTTATGAGCAGCCCCTAAGATGATTCAATTCTTTGCCACTTTGAAAAAAAGCATATATATATATATATTAGATGGTGTTAAAGTGCCAGCTGCTTCCTTGCTTCCTCTTCTCTTGTTGTCTAATTGTGTATCCTGGTTATGTAAGATAAAATTTCCTTACTTTTTTTTTCCCCCTCTCCCTTTGTATTTCTTGTAACTTCTTTTTCCATTCTTAAGATCATAAAAAATATAAAGATAAAATAGTCCCTGACAAATCTTGTTTGATTGTGATTTCTGGTGATGATGTAGTTCACATAGAGAAAGCATATATTGTCTCCTTGTATTTCAATGTAAGCAATTTATCCTTTACTATTCATAAATAGAAAGACTGAATTCCTTGATGGCAAGGAAAGTTTCTAGCGAAGGAGTCCTGGCAGAGAGGTAGAGAATTTTTAGCAGAGAAATCCCGACAAGAGAGGTATAAAGTCTTGTTAGGGAAATAGGTGAGTAAGATAAAGAGAGGGTAACACTGAAAGAAAATATCATTTCAGCAAGCAGAGGATTGCTGCTATGCACATCATGGCATATTAAATTCTCTGCAAGGATTGAGCCCCAAGTTGACTCATTTTATCTACAAGCTGGGGTTTGCTTTTAATGGGGGATTGTCAGTGCAGCTTAAGCTGGAATTTGAATAGAGAATATTAGAATTGAATGAGTGTTTTTCAACTAATCTCCAATTCTGTGGGATTAGAATCTGCAACTCCAATTCAGCTAGTCCTGTTTAGATAAGGGAATGAAGCTGTTTGTCATGTTGCCCTGGGGCAGGGTCTTTTATAGAGGCCAGGATTCAAGGAAAATCCTTCAAGGAGTTTTAGAGAGTGAGTGTTAATTTTTTTTTTCTCCTTTATCTGTTTTTGCTATAAGATATTTTACTTTTTCTTTTCATTTTGCAGGCTTTAGAATTAGTATTAATGTTTCTTGTTGTCTCCTAGAGTCATTGGTATTTATCTGACCCACTCTAATTTTCAGACAGTTTGTTGTTTGGTCAAGGTTTTGTACTCATTTCAAAATGTTAATTCTCTTTCTATTTCTTTCTTCCTTAGTTCTCATTTCTTTTCTAATTTTTTCCTTCAAGTTCTCTCATTTCATCTATAGAACCATTTTTTTTTTTTTTAAACTCTGACTTCATCTTTTTGAGGAATTTTGTTAAATTTGTGACCTAGCTATGTTTTTCTTTGAGGGTTTTTTGTTGTTGTCAATGTTATGAAATCATTCTCTTCCTTTGGTTTATATCTTGAGCATCCCTGTTATTATAGTGTTTATGGTGGGTTTCTTTTTTTGTTTGTTTATTCATTTTTTCAATCTACTTAACTGTCTTGGACTTTATCTTAGGACAGGGCGCTAAGTACTGGAGAGAATGTCTAGGCTGTTTGTAATGCAGTTTTTTGTTTTTTGCTTTTGTTGGGGAGGTATTAAGAATTGTGGCTTTTTGTTTCTTTTTTCTTTTTTTGGGAACTTTCCTTTCATTAAAAAGTTGATGTATTTTATGTCAGTTATGATAAAATTATTCAACAATTTTGATTATTGCTTCATATTAAATCCTAAGGGAGGGTATCTTATGCTTGTAAATTGGAAGTGGGTCTCAATCTACAATTTGCCTTGTTTTAGGCAGAAGACTAAAAATATGATTACTCTTATGGTATTGCATCCTTTGTTACATAGCAATATACAAAGTTATACACAAGTATTTCCTATCCTTTTTAAAAACAATGATAACTGATAATATTATTTGGTTAACTTGCTATGGAAAATTATATTGGAGCAAGAGGAAGTAGTTTCTTCTGGTAAATGTTTAATAGAATAGAATGTTAGTTTTTCTAACAAAATAGTTGAAAATCAGCAACATTTATTAAATAGCCCCTAATAGAAGGCTGTATTTAGACTTGATTTTATAAGGGCTCTTGCCTTGTGGGAGTTCAGAAGGTATTGTTGCTTTCTTGATCTTGCCTCCTTAGACAATATTTCTTGGTTGCCATAGCATAGAAAGAAGTTGGAATTCTCTTTTCCTGTTGAGTTTTTAATGGGTCCATTTGGAATACTTATGGTTGAATTGCATTACTTATTTTGAGAGAAGTAAAATTAATTTCTCCTCCAGTTTTTTCTCTTCCCATAATTTTTTTAAAGTTTGATTAACTTTGAATTTAGGTCCTTAAAGATTATATATATTTATATAATACAAGAACACCAGTTCTTGAAAGGACTTAAACTGATGACAGTTTTTCACATGGGAATCAAATGTGAAATTTTTCTTAACTTTTTTTTAAAGAAATAAAGCTTTTGATTCATGTTTTTTGATAAAGTTTTCCTTTCATTGATGATTAGTGGTACTTTTACATATTAAATGCTCAGTGAATATTTATTGAGTGACTGGTAAGTTAATACAAAGGACTACCTTGGGAAGTGGGTTAAGGTCAAATTGACCCTGCATTATATAGCTGATGACTTTTTTTTTTGGCAATACTCCCACTCTTCATTCACAGGAGTACGCATGTGTGTGCACACCCACACATGACTAGGACTAAGAAACCTTTTTAAAGTAAGAAAATTATTTATTATGAGGTTTTATTTTGGCCTAGAGAAATTGTAGATGTTAGACATTATGACATTGACATTGAATTTCTAAATAAGTTTAATCCTTCCTGCACATTATAGCATATGCAAGTTTTATGGTGATGATAGTTATCATGTCCCCATTTTTTTTTTTTAATGTTCTTCTCAAAAACGGAAATTACCAAAGATTTCAGGAATAAAAAACAGACAAACTCAAAGACCTTAAACATAAGCAGAGTTATAAATAGTGAAAAACAAAGGACTGTTTCCCTTCATTTATTTATTTATTCATTCATTCATTCATTCATTCATTTATTTATTTATTCATTCATCCATTTATTTATTTATTTATTTATTCATTCGTTCATTCATTTATTTATTTAATTTATTCTATTTATTCATAGATGCCTGAACTGGTATGTTAAATCCAAAGGCCATATTACCTGCTGTTAATGTTTTCCTTGCTACTGTGTGTGTGTGTGTGTGTGTGTGTGTGTGTGTTTGTGTGTATGTGAAAGGCATTTTTAGTGAATGTTTTAATAAAATGAATATGCTATAGTTTCTCTGAAGCCTTATATGCACTGGAATGAGCACTGTATTTGGACCAGGTTCCATTCTGCTTCTGCTACTTCTTAATCTATCATTTTATGATGTAAATACACTGATGACAATTGAAAATATAATGGATTTTTGGCAGTAGTCAAAAATCATATTATTTGTACAACAATGTTTTTGAAGCACGTGAATATATATTTGGCCATATTTTTAAATGGCCAAAGCAGGAATTTTTAACTTGATGTCTGTGAACTTTCAAAAAAAATTATTTTTATCATTTTGACAAGGAGTCTATCACTTCCTTAACTGACAGAGAAGATTCTTCCATGACAAAATATTTAAGAATTTCTATTATGAAGATTCCTTTGAAGGAGTAATTAGAAAGGAAGATATAAATATTTGAATTTTAATATATATGTTGTTATGATGTGGGAAATATCAATGATTACTATTATGTTCTTTTCGTCAGGCCAAATTAGTTTTGCTCAGATGATGGGATTATGTTTTTATCTCACAGCCAAGGGAGCTGAAAAAATTGTCACACATGTGTTTTATTTTTCCTTGTGGATATTTTACAGATCACTTATTGAAGTGTGAATTAACAAAACACACAGAAACAATACGATAAGAATTCCATTCTGTTGAAACTGTATTAGTTTGAATGCAGCATTCAGAGGAACTAAAAAATAGTTTTTAAAATTTTTTCTGGAGGTTCATGGGATGCATGTGGAAAAGACAAATTGAATTTTTCTATTTTGACTTGGTTACATGTCACTATTCATACCAATTTTCTGCCATAATTTATTCATAAAATTTAATCATATACAAATTTCTGTTTGCAACTCAAAATTAATATGAATTCCATTTTAAAGAAACCCCTATAAAAAGTTTCTGTAAGTCTGGTTTGTATATGTTTTAAAAAAATGCAGTATGAGGATGTTTTGTTTGGCTTTTTTGGAGACATGCTTTTTTTCTTTCATCAAATTGTTAAATTTTGGATAATAGGATAATGGTATCATATGTCTCAGATGCTCTTGGAAAATGTTTTTCACCACTTTTCAATTTTTGCCCCTTAATAGTTTGTGAGTTTTAAGTTGCAATTAGAGATAGGGAATAGAACTGTGATTTCATTGGTGCAAAGACACCTCAGAAATTCCTCATTTCCTCTGTGGATACAGATAGGCACCATTTCATCTTAGAGAATTCCATAGAGCACTTGAGGTTTTAGTGATTTGCCCAGGGTCACAAAATCATTGTGTGTGAAAGGTGGCACTTGAACTTATATCTTCTTTACTTCTGGGACAGCTTTTTATTTACTTTTATACATTGACTTTTATTAGTAATGTTAATTTAACCATATAACCAAAACATAGAAAGAGGAGTATTTTAAAGAAATATTTTATAGAAATAACCTCTGGAATCTCTGTTTTTCTGATTTTACTGTTTTTGATTTTTTTGGACTTTAACAGGGAAGTTGCGCAGAATAACTCGCATTAAATTTATTCTAGCTGGTGTTAGGTATTAGATATTCTACAATTGATTGAGGCACATTCTTAGCTCAGTACTGTTTAAGATATTGTCCATTTTTTAGTAGCTGGAAAAATGAATTGGTTGACATTGACCAACACTTGTGGATAGTGAGTATCAACTATAGATTAGTCCAAATTCATGGGCCAACAGCAGTCATCTATCACTTTGTATATTTTCCCAATTTTCTTGAGGACATGTAAATAGGTACTCCTCTCAGTATTCCTTGAGAGAAAGTTTTTTCTGCCAGTTTTTTTAGCTTAAGTGTGTGTGTTAATATTGGATTACTTGTCTTTTTTTTTTTTTTTAAAACCCATTTAATGATATACTTAGGATAAGTAAGTACATATGCTATCCATCTGCCTATCTATCTATTGGCATGCATTAATAGGGACACCCATAAAAAGAAGAATTTGGAGCATTTTTGGCGTGTTTCTCTTATCCTTATTTTCCCATGAGTAGTATATCATGTCTTGATTTATCTTGATCAGCCTAATAACTTGCTCCGTATTTTTCCAAAAGTGCAGAACAGTTTCAGCTAAAAATACACATATCAAAATCCTCCAACTATTGTGGCCTTAGCTCAAAAATGCTGATCAATTTTGAAAATCTAAATTAACTCCGGCCATGAAATTTTAGGGAAGAACCTTTTGTGGTTAGGACATATTTCCAAAAAATTTACCACAGTCCTGTTCTTAGCTGGAGTTTATGCTGATGTTGCCAGATAACTAAGAAATAGATGCAAAAAGCAGGAAGCATTATTGAATTGAATTCCAGTGCCAATTTGGGAAAAGCAAATTAAAATGTAAAATAATATTTTTCCATTCTTGACTTCTTAGCATAAAACTTCAAAATATATGACTGCCAAAGAAGGTACAGAAAAGTCTAATTCTGCCAGGAAGTTAAAGCCTATTATTATTTTTTTCTTTTAAAATTAAAAATTTTTTATCAGTCTGAGGAAAGAGAAATTGCCCACAGCTATCACAGAAAAGTAGGTTTAAGTTTTAAATCAAAATATGTATATATTCTTGTAAGAAAATTATATTTTGTTTTACTGTATTCTTTTGTTTTCTAGGTACTACTTAAAAATGGATGATGATGATTTTGGTGGTTTTGAGGTATGTAATATTTTTATTTATCTGATACTTTTATTTATCTTTTTTTTTTTATCTGATACACACACACACACGCACACACACAAATAAACCAATGTGACTTTATCTGTAGGAAGATTTATTTGATAAATGTATTATGTAGCATTTTAAGTTAGTTCATTTGTGTTTAGTTTTGAAATATGAAATCAAAACTTTAAAAAAATCCTTTTTTTTTTTTTTTTTTTTTTTTTTGCTGAGGCAAGTTGGGGTTAAGTGACTTGCCCAGGGTCACACAGCTAAGCAGTATAAGTGTCTGAGGTCAGAGTTGAACTTAGGACCTCCTGATTTTGGTGTTGGTGCTCTATCCATTGCTCCACCTAATTGGCCCAAAAATCCATTCTTAAAACAACGACAACAACAACAAAACAATTCTCTGCAGCTCCTAACCAATAAATTTTTATTGAACATTTTGTGTTTCACATAGGAAAGTTTAGGCAGAGTTAATTAAGTGCTCTCAGTGGGTCAGTTATAAAATAGCTTGTTGAAAAATTGTCAGCAGATAATTTTATTGGACTACATCTCCATTAGGAAATACTTGTAACATTAAAGATGGGTGTTAAAGATCTTGCCACGTGTTTTCATGGTTACACTTGTAATGAGGTATGCTAGTATATCATATACAAGGCCTTTTTGTGTTTATAAGAGCTAATTAGTATGCTTGTGTTGTTAGAGGTTATTTTCAGGTTTTAGTTTGATGTTCTCTAAATGGAAAGTGTTAGCTGAATAGGCTCTTCTTCCTTTAATTCTTTTCAGTGTGTGTTCATTTTATTGAAATGTTTTATAACTCAGTTATTTTTATGATGCCAGTGTAGTCTTACAGAAAATTTCTTGTTTAGGGCAAGATGCCTGAATCTTAATCCTGGCACCACTAATGTGTGATTTTTGTGAAAGCTCATTAACTTAAGAATTTTGGTTTAAAAGGAGATTTATAAAATAGAGAGTATAATTTCTAGGATTGATTTGTTAAATAAGATATCATTATCCATGAAGTTCTCTGAATAATTTTAAAGGAAGATGTGAGGTTTTAAATATACCTGTGATAAAAAATGTTTTATAGTAAATTTTAAGTTGTAAATGTGAAAAGTTTTGAATTATTTACTATACTTTTTCATTTTAAGATATTATTAATACATTTGGAAACTTGACTTATTCATCACAATTTTTTGTTTTTCTGAAAATTCTAAATTTTCTTGTAAATAATAAAGCTAGTTTGATTCAGAAAAATAAATATAATCTTCAATGTTGTATTTTTTTGGGTAATTGATTTTTCTTTATTCAAGTGAAATGTAACAGTTAGAATTGTCATTTCTTTCCATTTTGAGGAAAGAAATTATGTTTAAAATATCATCTGATATGATTTATTGTTTGGAAGTTGTTATTTATTTGAATTTTGCATCCCAGAATAGTCTTATTTTATTGAAACAATACTTACTATATTTTATCAATAATCAAAAAGTGGCTAGTTTTTTTCCTGAGTAACAGTTTTAATTTCATGTTCTACATTTTCTAAAGAAAATGTCTTTGTTTTTTACATTCTATTAGTAAAAAAGTTTGAATACATATCTCTAGTGTAATACATTTATTTAATTACAAATTACATTTGTGCTTCTATGTGAATATATTATGTACATTATGAATCATATATAAAATTTAAAAATAAGCATTTGAAATTAATTTTGATTTTTAAACTAAAATTTGTACTTTTGGCTAAATTTCCAAGTGCTATGATTTAATATGCTTTTTTGAAAACCTTGATTTAATAATTCATCAGTTATTGATTAAAATCTGATTCTAAGTTCAGTGTATTTTACAACTTGTTTTAATAATTATTGTATAACTCCAATAGTTCATGTTTGAAATTGTAATGAAAGGAGATACAGTTAACAAAAGGAAGTTTATTCATTTATTTCAAGGGAAAGATATTTAACAATAATAATATATCATTGTGTCCATTGAGATAGCTTCCCTGCCTTTATGTTGCCAGTGCTGGTGTGATAAAGACAACTGCTAAATCCTTGTGACCTGAATTTTTTTATACTCATATAATCTAGAAGTTACCAATAATTGCCTTAAATGTAGTTCCATGAACCATTTAAGGCATGAGAACAGTTTTATGTTCATTTAATGAAAAATCAACCTAACATTCATAGACTCTATAGGGCCTAAGGTCTATATCTTCCCCTTATAGACCAAGTTTCTTCTAGATTTCTTCTACTAGATTTCAGTACTGTTATTGCACAACTCTAACCTTGTGATATTCCTGGCATAGGCAGCACTGGAGAAGGAAAAGGAAACCTAAAACAAAAAATCATGCATAGCATCCCCTTCATAAAACAAAACAAATAACCTACCAGCCTTCTGAAGGAATGACGTAATATAGAAAGAAACCAAAGACTTGAAATCCCAGGTTTTGCCTCCTCTCTTTAGGACTGAACTCAGATCTTTAGGACTGAAATCAGTTTCCATTGATTCTTGTAATGCAAAATGGCAGTATACAGAAACAGCAATATTGGGATCACAGTGCAAGTGATATTTCATATCATTGATATGATATTTCATGATACATATTTCATATATAGTCTCCAGCCTGCATCCTGAGACTGAGTCATCGTCATTAAGATAGTGATAGGGTGGTAGAGCCACATTGGCAGAGTAAAACCAGAAAACTACTTGAGCTCTCCCAGTTTCCCTGGAAAACAATATGAAACTAAGTCTCTGAATAGAGTCTAGAATGACAGAGCTTATGAAGAAACAGAATAAAGCAATTTTCTAGGTTAAGATAGATTGGAAAGACTTCAAGAAAGATCAGTCTTGTTGGAGTGACAAGGGTGTGTAGCCTATCTCAGATGATGTCTGGGAAAGCCAGTAAGAGAGTCTTAATCACAGCATGGATCAATTACTGAGACCCTCTGTCCTGGGTCCACAGAACAGTAATAGAGCAAATCAGTAGGGCAGTGTCCAATCCCAATGCAGAAGGCAAATTGCCAGCATGGGGAACCAGGTTAAAAAAGATTGGCCTATTCCCCAGCACTGTGAGTAAATCACCAAACACAGGGCCCCCTGTGCTCAAAGCTTCACAAGATGCTTGAGACAGTATCCCCTATGCCCCAGGAATAGAATTAAACTTTAAAAGTTATGAAATATTGGGGTAGAGGGAATAAATAGAAAGAAAATGAGCAAGAAACAAAAAAGAACCTTGACTATAGAAAACTACTATATTGACAGGGAAGACCAAAACACCAATTAATAAAAGGACAAAATGCCTGCATGTGAAACCTCAAAGGGCTGTGAATTAGTCTCAAGCCCAAAGTGCCTTCTTTGAGGAGCGCATAAAGAATTTTAAAAGTCAAATAAGAGAGAGAAAAGAAAAATTGGGAAAAGAAATGAGGTATTTAAGAATGAATCAACAGCTTGAAAAATGAAAACAATTCCTTAAAAAACACAAATTGACCAAATGCAAAAATAAAAAAATTCCCTGAAGAAAATAGCATCCTTAAAAGTTGAATTAATCAACTTTTGGAAAATGAGAAACAAAATTTTGGAGAAAATTATACATTAAAAACTAGAATTGGGTCAATGGAGACTAATGACTCTGTGAAACAATAAGAACCAAACTAAAAAGAATGAAAAAAAAAAGCTGTAAAATAACTCATTGGAAAAACAACTGACTTGGAAAATAGATCCAGGAGAGACAATTTAAAAATTATTAAACTTCGTGAAAGCTACAACCAAAGTAAGAGGTTGGACAGTTTTCTTTAAAAAATCATCAAAGAAAAGTGCTCTGATATACTAGAACCTGAGGGCAAAATAGTAATTGAAAGAATCCATTGTCCATCTTCTGAGAGAGATCCCACAAGAAAAACTTTAAGAAATATTGTAGCAAAATTCCAGATCCATAAGGTCAAGGAGAAGATATTGCAAGCTTCCAGAAAGAAACAATTCAAGTATAGAAGAGTGACAGTCAGGATTACCCAGAATTTGGCATAAAAAAATTGGAGGGTCTAGAATACCATTTTCTGGAGGGCAAAGGAGCTTGAATTACAACTAAAAATCAACTACTCAGTGAGAAATTGAGTACTTTTAATTATTTCTAATGAAAAAATCAAAAGTAAACAGTAAGTTTGAAATTCCAATACAAGACTCAAAAGAAGCATAAAAAGGCAAATAGGAAAGAAAGATTAAAAAATCACATTATTCAAAGTTTAATCTGTTTACATCCCTATATGGGAAGATGAGAGTAGTAACTTTTTTTTCCCCCCAGACAAATGAATGATGTATTATTATTTGGTTATTTGGTGACTGCTTATGTAACCATAAAATAGATAATTCTAAAATGTGCCAAATTTGAGATGGCAGAAAATTATCATTAATATTTTTGTAACCAAAACAAATTTTTTGTGATCAAACAAAAATAGAGAACTTTATGAAGTACAAAATGAATAATTTTGACTACATTAAATTAAAAAGTCTTTGCATAAACAAAACCAATATAGCCAAGATAAAAAGGCAAGCAGAAAGTTGAGAAAAAAAAAATTTTTTTACAGCCAGTGTTTATGATGCTGTCTTCTTTTCTCAAATGTATAAAGAAATGACTCAAATTTATAAGAATGCAAGCCATTCTTCAATTGATAAGTGGTCAAAGGATATGGACATTCAATTTTCAGACAAAATTAAAGCCATTTCTAATAAGATTAAAAATATGCTCTAAATCAGTATTGATAGAGAAATGCAAATTAAGACAACTCTGAGGTACTACCTCATATCTCTTAGATTGGCTGAAATGATAGGAAAATATGATAATGAATGTTGGAATGGATGTGGGAAAGCTGGGCATTAATGTATTGTTCTGGTGAAGTTGTGAACTGATCCAGCCATCCTGGAGAGCAATCTGGAACTATGCCCCCAAAACTAAAATGGTGCATACTTAGACCCAGCAGTGTCTCTATTGGGCCTATATTCCAAAGAGATCATAAAAGAAGGAAAAAGACTCATATGTACTGAAATGTTTACAGCAATTTACATGTGTGGTGGCAAAAAATTTGAAAATGAGTGAATGATTATCAATTGGAGAATGGCTAAGTTGTTGTACAGTATATGAAAGTAATGGAATATTATTTTCTTTAAGAAATAATGAACAGGCTGATTTCATAAAAGCCATTAAAGACTCACATGAACTGATGCTGAGTGAAGAGAGCAGAACCAGTAAAACATTGTATATAGAAACAGCAACATTGGATGATGATCATCTATGATAACCGTAGCTCTTTCCAGAAACTCAGTGATTCTGGGCAATTTCAACAAACTTTGGATGGAAAATAGCATCCATATCCAGAGAGAAAACTGTAGAGATTGAATGCCATTGAAAGCATATTATTTTTACCTTTTTTTTTTCTTTTTTTTTTCTTTTCTGGTTTTCCCTTTTGTTATGATTTTTCTTTCTCATCATGGCTCAAATGTAAATTTATGAAACAAAAAAAAATTATTAAAAAAAGATAGCCAGAGGGTAAATTATTCTGTTTGAATATAGCCTGTTGTGGTGCCCAGATGAGCATTGAGAATCGTCCACTCATTTAATAAAAAAGAAGTTTCACATTAGTATCTCTTTTAGGAGATATGAAGAAATTATTCAGTCAGACTTATTAGCCAAGTGGCTAGTCAGTATTTAATTAAATATCATCTGCATTCATAGTGACCTTTAAAAAAATAAAAATACTTGAAGATGACAGATGGCAGGAACTCGCCCAACTTCTCCCCAAACTGCTCCAAATTCCTTTAAAATAATGACTCTAAATAAATTTTAAAGCATCAACCCCCCCAAAAAGACAGAGCAGAACCTTTTCCAGCTGAAGGCAACTTAAAAACTCAGCAAAAAAAGCCTGTAATACCAGGGTGGGAGTCCCTGGGCAGGACATGGTCAGTGTAGCCTGTACCCAGCCCTAGCCCCAGTGCCAGCTTAACCCGACCTCTAAATCAGCATCAGTGCTCTTGGCTTCTGGACCTCTCAGCCCAGAGACAAGAAAGAGGACCTGGGAGATCAGCAGAAAACGTCTGTGAACCTAGAGTATGTCCCAAGCATGCAATTTCAATGCAGGCCTTCACTGGCCCCAGCCCCATCCCCAGCCCAGATATCAGCATCTGCAGTGAGGTAGAAACTCTGAATCAGCAGCAGTGCTGCAGGCTTCTGGACCTCTCAGCCCGGGGATACTAGAGAGAACTCAAAAGGTCAGTGAAGAAGGTCTATGATAACAGGATTGGGAGTCTGATGTGCAGTCCCAGTGCAGTCCAGGAATCCTGGTTAGCACACTGGATCTTACAGCTACAGGTGTGGGGACACATCTAATAGCTCCAGGGCAGAAAAGAGTGCTTGGTCAAATTCCTCCTAAAAAAATCTGTGAAAACAGCTGCAGAAAACTCCTGAAACTTGGGACAATACACCCTCCATCTTGGAAACAGAGGCTTACTTTAATAAAGAGTTAAAAGCAGAGTGACAGGGTAGCAAAATGAGCAGAAAACAAGAAAAAGTTAATTTTTTTAAACTGAAAAGTTAATTTTTTAACTGAAAGTTAATTATTGTGACAAGGAGGATCAAAACACACACTCAGAAGATGATAACAAAATTGAAGCTCCTACAACCAAAGACTCCAATAAAAAATAAGAATTGGACTCTTGAAAGAGTTCAGAAAGGACTTTGAAATTCAAATGTGTGTGTGTGTGTGTGTGTGTGTGTGTGTGTGTGTGTGTGTGTGTGAGAGAGAGAGAGAGAGAGAGAGAGAGAGAGAGAGAGAGAGAAAATTAGGGAAAGAATTGAGAGAGGTGCAGAAGGAAATACAAAAATCTAATTAGGAGAAGACTGCCTTAAAAAGCAAAATTGGCCAATTGCAAAAGCTCATTGAGGAAAATAATTCCTTAAAAAATAGAATTGAGCAAATGGAAGCTAATGACTTTATGAGAAATCAAGATACAATAAAGTAAAATAAAAAAAAATGAAAAAATGTGAAATATCTCATTGGAAAAACAACTGACCTGGAAAATAGATCCAGGAAAGATAATTTAAAAATTACTGGTCTACCTAAAAAGTTACGATAAAAAAAAAAAAAAAAAAGAGAGCCTGGACATCATCTTTCAAGAAATTTTTAAGGAAAACATTCCTCATATTCTAGGACCAGAAGGTAAAATAGAAATCGAAAAGAACACACCAATCATATCCTGAAAAAGATCCCAAAATAAAAACTCCCAGGAATATCATAGACAAATTCTGGAACTCCCAAGTCAAGGAGAAAATACTGCAAGTATCCAGAAAGAAACAGTTCAAGTATAGTGGAGCCACAGTCGGGATAACACAAGATTTAGCAGCTTCTACATTAAAGGACCTGAGGCTTCGAAAAGGATGTTCCAGAGAACAATGGAGCTATGATTGCAACCAAGAATTACCTATCTAATATAGCTGAATATAATCTTTCAGAGGAATGACTCTGTATAGAGTCATTCAATGAGACAGGGCTTTTAAGCATTTATGATTAAAAGACCAGAGCTAATAGAAAACTTGATTTTCAAATACAGGAATCTAGAGAAATAGAAGGAGTTATTCAGAAAATTGATATCATAAGGGACTTAATAAGGTTTATCTGTTTACATTCCTACATGGGACGATGATACTTGAGATTTATTACAAAGTTCTCATTATTATGGCAGTTAGAAGGAATATATATAGATAGAGGGCATGGGTGTAAATTGAATATGAAGGGATATTATCTTTAAAAAATGATGAAATTAAGGGGTGAGAGAGATATGTATTGGAAATGGTGCAAGTTATCTGCCATAAAAAAAGAGGCAAGAAAAAGCTTTATGGTGTAGAGGAAGAGGAAGAGGAGAGGGTTTGTGAGTGAACCTTACCCTAATCAGAATTGGTTCAAATAGGAAATAACATATATACTTGTGGTGATCTTTTTCTTCTTTAATATAATAATAATAATGGTTCTTCTCTGGGAGAGAGCAGGTTTCTTGGGGGAGGTTTTCTGGGGGCAGCCTTAGTATCAGTTCAGATCAATAATTACCCCAAATGCAGCCAGCTGGTAAAAATACAAATGTTTATTTCTCCTTCCAAGTTTTGTCTCTCTCCTTGGGCTAGATTCTTAGAGGCCTTTCTCTCTCCTTGGTTCTAAGAGCTCCCTCCGAATGTCTCCAAATCCAAAGGTTCTGTCCTTCAGCCTCTGCCTCTGCTTTCTTCAGCCTCCAGCCAGCACAAAGTTGGAATGAATCTCTCGTCTCCTTCACTTGGGGCTCGGCTAGCTTTCTGGCAAGTCTTTCATACCAGCTTGGTCTCAGTGGGGGAAGTGCAGGAGCCCAGCCACCACAGTGGTGTGAGATAAAGTGAATCTGATTGTGCCTCTGAGAGAGCCTTCTCAATCTTCCGCTGAACTCTCGACTTGTAGCTTCTTCCTCTGAAAACTCTTCTCTCCATGTAATTTGGCTGAATTCTGTCTGAGAGCCTCTATCTGTATCTTATATATGAGAGAGAGGAATTGTGGGATATGAGAGAGAGGGATTATGGGTTTTCTCCCATAGTGCTCTCTGGCCCCAAGAGCTTCAAGGGAGGTATGAATTCACAGAGTTACATAGTTAACTTTGTGAATCTCCCATACTTGTGAACTCCAATGAGTAAAGGTGTGAACACAAGCATTGTATCAATTAGTTCTACTTAGTACCTTGTTTCAGGTTCTAGCCCAAAACATCTTCTTATAAGATCAGATTGATAATCTTTCAACTCTAATTTAGAGTTAGCAGTTTGTAAAGATTCCAAATATACTCAATAGGGGTACAGAAATCTATCTTACCCAGCAGAAGAATAGGAAGGGTATGGCATATGGAAAGGAGGGAGGGTGATAAAAGATAGGTCATATTGGGGGAGGGAATGGTCAATAGGAAAGCACTTTATTTTTGTGAAGAAATACAACCATTTTAATTTAAAGCATTCATGCATAAGTCTTTATGGATACTTACAGAATCTTGAAAATAAAGACAATTTCCCCCCATTCTACATATTATTATATTTGAAATTTTTATAATTCATATATATATACATATGAGTATAAACTATACAGTATTTACAAACTAGAATTGGAAAATTTCAGCTATAAGTCACTTTTGGAAATTCCATTATATAAAATTTTCTCTACAAATGATGGAAAGATGAAACACATGATTTATAGGCAAGCCTTCCAAAGTTTTTTGTTCCACTTTTCAAAACTAAGTGGAACTCTTTCATAGATGAGCAGTATATCAATAAGAGACATAAGTTGAAGGTAAAGGAGTACACACAAAAAAACAAGATGCAAAAATATATAAATAGATATTATACTAGAGACAATGAAAACAATGAAAATTATCTCACTGGCAAAGATAACTCCAGTTAAGCAACAACTGATGTTTTTGAAGAACATGAAGACAATCCTAAAATCTTCAGAATGTCAGAGAGATGCAAAATATGAGAATTAAAAAGAAACAGACACAACAGATTCATCCACAAGCAGTTTGTATCTTACCAAAAAAATCTATCATTTCTAGAATGCCTTTTAAAGTAGCAGCAGAAGGCACGGCCTTCTGCTTTTTCCAGTAAAGTTATATATGTTTGGGTTTTCCAAATAGTGCTCAAGAATTAACAGCAAAAATGCAGTCTTTTCAATTTTTACAGTCAAGATTACTTTAGTAAGGAGTATTTGTTGGCTGGAAATAAAATGGCTGATAGGTGGATCATACCTATTGATGAAGGAAAGCTTGGAAGAGAAGAATTTTACAGGGCTGTCTGTAATACTCCTGGTGTTGATCCAAAACTTATTATTAAAATCTGGGTATATAACCATATAAATGAATTATATGGAAGCTAGCAGTCATGGAATTTACCTTTGCTTAGGAATTTGCTAGTAGGGACTTAACTCCAGAACAGGTGCTTATTCAACTGTGATACACATATGACATAGGAATTGATAAGAGCAGAAAATCAGCTTTTAAAAATATAATGGAAAGAAATGAAAAAGCTGCAAAAATACTGGTGCATTGTATTTCTGAAATAATTTCATCAGGCCCAAATATGTTTATAGCTTCCAACAGTAAGAATAGTGAGGCGGACACCAAAAAGGAATCAGCAATTATAGAAGTTACATATGAGTGGGATGCAATCAAGGCATTGTTAGACACTCCTCTCTTACACAGGGATAAATTGACTTTTGGGCAGAAGATTATAATTCATGGAACAGAATAGGCTTTCTGGAGCTATGAACACCTCTTAAAGCTTCACCACCTCTTAATGTTAAAGCTTTCAGTTAATATACCCTTGAGTTTGGAGATGGAATATTTTACATGAGAAACAGCAGAGATCAGTGTCACTGAAGCATGTGGAGAAGAATAAGATCAAAGAATATTGGTCAGGTGGTAAGGAGTCAAGTTATGATGTGTGTTAAGAAGTCAAAAAGAAACTTTTATATTTGATCTTGGAGATAATAAGAAACTATTAGAATTTATTGAATGGGGATGGGGGTGGAAAGGAACATGGTTAAATCTGCGCTTTAGGAAGATCACTTTCTTTTCTTTAGGCTTTCAGGGGCACTGCTCTCTCCCAGTTTTCCTGCTTATCTGATTGCTTCTTCTGTGTCCTAATCCAGTTTATATTCTTTTCATTGTAGTCCTCTCACAGGGCTCTGTTGTGGTCCCTCTTTTATTTTTTCAGTGTAATACTTCACTTGGATATTTCATGAGCTAACATGAATTGAATTATATCGCTATACCAACAATTCTCCTATCTACCTATCTTGCCCTAATTTTGATTTCCAATCTCACGTATCCAACTTTTATACATCTTAAATGGATGGCTTCCCATAACCTTAATCTCCAGTTGTCTCATGGCTGTTGAGGGCACCACCATTTTCCCAGACTAAAAAACTAGGTATCATCTTCAGTTCCTCACTGTCTTTCATCACTCTCCCCATTCCAGCCCCCAAACCAATCTGATGTCAAGGCCTATTGATTTTGGCATTGCAACACATCTTAATTATGCCTTCTTTGGTTCCCTGACACTGTCACCACTTTGGTCCAGAACTTCATCATCTCATGCTTAGCTTATTGGAGTCATCTAATGGCTCTGACTGGTTCAACTATATTCTAGTCATCCTCCATTCCACAATGTGTGTGTGTGTGTGTGTGTGTGTGTGTGTGTGTGTGTGTGTGTAATTTTTGGCAAGGTAGTTGGGGTTAAGTGACACAACTACTAAATGTTGTGACTGAAGCTGGATTTGAACTTGGGTCCGCCTGACTCCAGGGCCAGTGCTCTATCCACTGCGCCATTTAATTGTCCCTACATTTTCTTAAAGTCCGTGTCTGACCATGTCATCTTCTGCTCATTAAACTCCAGTGACTCTTGCATCTAAAATCAAATATAAAATTCTGTTTGGTAGTCAAAACTCTTCATGATCTAGTCTCCTCCTTCTGGTTCAGTCTGATTATGCTTCCCATCATATATTTTTCAGTTCAGTGACATTGGCCTTCTTTTTATTCCACAAATAAGACTCGATGTCTTAGGTCCAGGCATTTTCTCTGGCTGTCCCACATTTCTGGAATTATATCCTTTCTTAAGTCTACTAGTTGACTTTACTGACTCCCTTAAAGCCCAACAAAATCCTATCTTCTACAGGAAACCTTTCCAAGTCCTGCTAATTTTAGTACCTTCAGTCTGTTAATTATTCCTATTTATCTTGTATATAGCTTGTTTGTTAAATATTTGTTTGCATATTTCTTATCTCATTACATTGTTAGCTCCTTGAGGTTAGTGTCTCTCTCTTTCTCTTTTTTGGATGAAGGGTTAAGTAACTTGCCCAGGGTCACATAGTGACTGAGGCTAGATTTGAACTTGGGTCCTCCTGATATCAGGGCTGGTGCTTTATCCATTGTGCCATCTAGCTACCCCAACCCATCTTCTCAAATTGATCCTCATTTAGATTGATCAAATTAAAAAATTTCTTCTAGAGATTTTTTATATTTTATAGATGTTTAAAAAATATTTCCCTGAATTATTTGTAGTTAGAGCTACATGGGACATTTTGGTTCACATATCAACTCCATTTAGATGAAAAGCCAAATTGGAGTTTTAAAGATGCAAATTCACTGGCAAGGAGAGCTAAAGATAAAGTTAAGAAGTTGAAAATTGAATCTGTCAGTAGAGTTTTAAAATATATTTGAGAATTTGATAGAGTGGTAAAGAATAAAGATAGAAATTTGCACTTCAATGAGATCTATTGTTTCTCTCTTTTTAAAATTTTTTATAATAATTTAGTTTTCTGTTCTAGGCAGCAGAGACTTTTGAATGTGGAAGTGGTGAAACCCACACTACCTCTCCTGCTATTCCTTGGGCAGCATTTCCAACAGGTACTGGCTTTTAATAATTGGCACTGTCTTCCATTTCATGTTTCAGTATATATACACACATTGCTCTGTGTGTGTTTGTGTGTGTTTATATATATATATATATATATATATATATAAAGAAAATTATTATTTTTTGTATTTTCTGTATCTCATTGAGATACTTGTTCATCTTGTGTAACAAATACGTTGTGTTGCTTAAAGATTTGATTCTAAAAATTACAAAATGAATATTAAATAAATCTTGAGGTTTTTTTGCAACTTTTTTCCCTCTCTTTTTTAAAATTTATTTTTTTATTATAGCTTTTTATTGACAAAACATATGCATGGGTAATTTTTCAACATTGACCCTTGCAAAAACTTCTGTTCCAACTTTTCCCCTCCTTCCCTCCACCCCTTCCTCTAGATGGCATGCAGTCCCATACATATTAAATATGTTAAAGTATGTGCTAACTACAATATATGTATATGTGTTTATACAGTTGTCTTGCTACACAAGAAAAATCGGATTTAGAAAGAAGGTAAAAATAACTTGGGAAGAAAAACAAAAATGCAAGCAAACAATAACAGGAAGAATGGAAATGCTATGTTGTGGTCCACACTCATTTCCCAGTCTTCTTTCGCAGGGTGTAGCTGGTTCTGTTCTTCACTGATAATTGGGACTGATTTGGATCCTCTCATTGCTAAAGAGAGCCACATCCATCAGAATTGATCCTCATCTAGTATTATTGTTGAAGTGTGTAATGATCTGGTTCTGCTCATTTCATATAGTATCAGTTCATGTAAATCTCTCCGAGCCTCTTTGTATTCATCTTGCTGGTCATTTCTTACAGAACAATAATATTCCATAACATTCATATGTCACAATTTATTCAGCCATTCTCCAATTGATGGGCATCCATTCAATTTCCAGTTTCTAGCCACTAGAGAAAGGGCTGCCACAAACATTTTTGCACATACAGGTCCCTTTCCCTTCTTTAATATCTCATTGGGATATAGTAGCACTGCTGGATCAAAAGGAATGCACAGTTTGACAACTTTTTGAGCATAGTTCCAAATTGCTCTCCAGAAGGGTTGGATCTGTTCACAGCTCCACCAATATTGCATCAGTGTCCCAGTTTCCTCACATCCCCACCAACAGTCATCACTATCTTTTCCTGTCATCTTATCCAATCTGAGAGTTGTGTAGTGGTATCTCAGAGTTGTCTTAATTTGCATTTCTCTAATCAATAAGATTTGGAACACCTTTTTATATGGGTAGAAATAGTTTCAATTTCATCATCTGAAAATTGTCTGTTCATATCCTTTGACCATTTATCAATTGGAGAATGGCTTGATTTTTTATAAATTAGAATCAATTCTCTAAATATTTTGGAAATGAGACCTTTATCAAAACTTTTAACTGTAAACATGTTTTCCCAGTTTATTGCTTCCCTTCTAATCTTGTCTGCATTAGTACAAAAGCTTTTTAATTTGATATTATCAAAATTTTCTATTTTGTGATCAATGATGATCTCTAGTTCTTCTTTGGTCACAAATTCCTTTCTCCTCCACAGATATGAAAGGTAAACTATTCATAGTTTATTTATTTATAATCTAATTTATTTATAATCTCATTCTTTATGCCTAGATCATGAACCCATTTTGATCTTATCTTGGTGTATGGTGTTAAGTGTGGGTTAGTGCTTAGTTTCTGCCATACTAATTTTCAATTTTCCCAGTAGTTTTTGTCAAATAGTGAATTCTTATCCCAAAATTTGAGGTCTTTGGATTTGTCAAACACTAGATTGCTATAGTTATTGACTATTTTTTCCTGTAAAGCTAACCTATTCACTGATCATCTAGTGTATTTCTTAGCCAATACTAAATGGTTTTGGTGATTGCTGCTTTATAATATAGTTTTAGATCAGGTACAGCTAGGTCACCTTCATTTGATAAATCTTGAGTTCTATGCAATCTATAACTGGACTGAGTTTTAGAAATTAAATGTCTCAAATAATTTTTCATAATTTATTCACTCTAGTGGTAAGAGAATCTCTATTCCTTAGAATAAAGAGATTCTCCATTGTCAACATTACAAACATGAATTATATTTCAAGTTTGGAAAATGATTATTAAAATATTAAAAATTGGAACAATGAAAATGAAAATATACTTGTTTAAAAAAATCAAACATAAAATTAATTCCATTAGGATAAAGATCTAAAATATGTCAGCTAATTTTTATACTATAACTTAGTATAAAGTAGGTGCTTATAAATTATTATTGTTTGGTTTTTAAAAATTATCTTTATATAATATTTTTAAGGCAGCCAAGTCAGCAAAAAAAGAGAGAAATTTAATATAGAAAATTTCCCTCATCAAGGGTGGAGGTTATTTTCCCTCAAAGGAATAGAAACTCCTTGGGCACAGGGAGTGACTTTTATAATCAGGAAAGGTGCCCTGATATTTGAAAAGAATCTTTTGTTCTTTGCCCCTATCCCTCCTCAGTCACCTCCCCTCTTGTAGAATGTAAACTCCTTGGGAGCTGGGCCTGGCTATGTAATAAAGGGTAGTCATGTCTTGCAACTTCTGTAGCATCAGATTAATGAGGAATTAGGCAAGGGACTTGTGCCTTCAGGATAGCAAATAAAATGCTGCCTTTAGAATTTCAAAACTGTGTGTCTATTCATCTAGGCACCCGTTCTTGCAAGACCCATTTCCTATTCCAGCATTCACGAAAGAAAAGAAGGAAGGAAGGAAAAAAAAAAGAAATAAAGAGAGAAAGAAAGAGAGAGAGAGGCAGGGAGGGAGGGAAAGAGGAAGGAGGGAAGGAGGAAGGAAGGAAGAAAGAAGAAAGAAAATTTTCCTCCTCACATTTTTGCTTAAAATACTTTTAAAATCTGATAACTTTTAAGGACTATCCATTCAACAAATTTTTATTGTCAATGTTCAAGGTTTTGTAGTAGATATGGGGATTATCAAATTTGACTTGTAGGAAACAAAAGAGGATTGCTTCTAGTTAAGTATAATATAAAGCTATCATGTGGTTAATGTCATAAGAATAATGTGACCATTGAGGAGGGGGAGGTCACTGGAACTTTGTTTTCGCTAAGATGATGTGTTTGGAGATGTATGAATTATTTAATTTGCTTATAATTAATGTAGCTAAGTGGCAGAGTAGTTAGAGTGCCAGCCCTGGAATCAGGAGACTCTACCTGTCTGATCTTAGCTAAATCATGTAATACTCTTTACTTCAGTTCCTTATGTATGAAATGAATTGGAGAAAGAAATAGCAAACCACCCCAATATCATTGCCTAGAAAACCCCAAATGACTCAACAATAACAAAAATGGTTGGTATAGGAGAATTGCCATTAAAAAAAAGTTCCCAAACAAGAAAACTGGAATGACACTTCAAAGCTATTTTATGTATGGTCTTAAATTTCAAACTTAATAGTTTCTATGTCATTTGATAGATAAGAAAGAGCCATTAAGAGTTTTTAAATTTGGGAATGAAATATTTAAAGTTGCATTTTAGGCAGATTAATTGTGTGCCAGATTGAAGGAATAGTACTGAATGAAGGCTCTTTCCATAATCTTGGTAGGAAGAGTCAATGAGTGTCTAAAGCAGCCTTGCAACTTTGAAAAAAAAAAAAGAATCAGAATGATAGAAAATTTGAAGAATCAGTTGGATTTGATGATTGAAATATAAGAAATAGAATATAGGAGAAGCTTACGTGTATAGAATTGTATAAAGCTTTTAATGTTTTCTCATTTAATACTGACAACAATCATTTGAGATTGATAATACTGATGATTACTAATATGAAACCCTAAAACTTTTGGTTTTGGAGTCTGCCTTGGGAAATTCCTTTGACCAGTCTGTCTGATTCGGAATAGACTACTTCTCAACTTATGATCTGGTCAGTGATAATCAAATTTTGGAGACCACTCTCATTCATCTGGAGATTATTCCTTCGCTCCTACCCTTGAGCCACAGAATTTGCATATCTATGATCAAAAATTGTATAAAAAAATCTCCTTTGCTTCTTTTTCTGTACTGAATTCCCTTACAATTCAGTCTGTTTTGTAATGGAGTTATATTGCAATAAAGCTTTGCTCTGTGAAATATGGATTCAAGCCGTCAACTTCTTTTGAGACACCTTTTGAGATTCCAGGACCTTTAATCTTTTAATGTGGATGCTGCTAGATCCTGAGTAATCCTTATTGTGACTCCTTGGTATTTGAATTGTTTTTTGTGGCTGCTTGTAGTATTTTTTCCTTGGTCTGATTGTTCTGAAATTTAGCCACAATATTTCTTTGAGTTTTAATTTTGGGATCTCTTTCAGAACATGAATTCTTTCAGTGTCTATTTTACCTTCTGTTTCTACATATTTGGGCAGTTCTCTTTAATGATTTCCTGAAAAATAGTGTCTAGGCTCTTTTTTTTCCATTATGATTTTCAGGGAGTCCAGTAATTCTTAGATTATCTCTCCTAGATGTATTTTCCAGGTCTGTTGTTTTCCCAAGTAGGTATTTAATTTTTTTCTCAATTTTTTTCTCAATTTTTTTCTTTTTTGGTTTTGTTTGACTGATTCTTGGTGTCTCCTCGATCCATTCAATTCCATTTGTTCAATTCTGATATTTAATGAATTATTTTCTTTATTTACTTTTTTATTTCTTTTTGTAATTGTCCACTTGAGTTTTTGAATGACTTGTTTTGTTCTATGGAATTTTTTTCCATTCACCAATTTTTTTTTTTTAAGGAGTTATTTTCTTTTCCCTCTTCACAAATTCTGTTTTTCAGGGAATTGTTTTCTTTTTCTACTCTTTTTTTTTAAATGAGTTGTATGTCTTATCCAGATCCTCTTGCAAAGCTTTCCTTTCCTTTTCCCATTTTTCTTCTAGTTCTCTTTTAAGATTATTTTAAATTTCTTCTATGAGATTCTTATGTGGTGGGGACTAGATCATATCCACATTTGGGTTTTCATCTAGAGGCAAACTGTTTTTAGTCTCCTCAGAGTTTGAAATCTGCTCTCTTTCAGTATAAAAGCTATTTATAGTTAGAGCCTGCTTTACCTTTTTACTCATTAAAAAAAAAAAAAAAAAAAAAAAAAAAAAAACAAATACAAAAAACACTGCAGTCTGCTGATGGGGGGTAGAAAGGTATTTCCAAGCTGTCTCTACAGACAACAGAAAGTGGCAATGAAGTGGCAGTGGGGTAGCAGTGGCTGCTCTGGGATTAGTGGTTTCAAGCTGAGATTGTGCTGAGTCTCTCCCAGTGCTGGGTGGGTGTGGCCAGATCCCAAGAGACTCTAGCATTTTGGGGTTATAGTCTTTATCCTTTGTGTTTATAGCTTCTGATCTACTGATCTACTGGCTTGCTGCCAGAGCAAAGTGTCTGACACTGGTAAAGTTCTCCCCCCAGATTTTCTGCTGGGGGAGACTACACCCGCCCCATTCCTGTCTGCTCAGTGTGAGCTGTTATTTATGCTCTAACTGCTTATCTGCCTGAATCTGTGCCTGGCCTAACCCTATTTCATCCCCACACGAGCGAGGAACATTTTCTGTTGAAATTCCAGATTATCTTCTGTTGGTAATGTGTTATACTCATAATACTTGTGGGTTCTGACAGTCAAGCACTAATTTAGAGACTGAGTTTCAGGAAAATAATTTGAGAGTAGAGGACAGCTCATAAATACTCATGTCTTCTCTGCCATCTTGGCTCCGCTCCCTTTTCTTACCTCTTTTATTTTTATTTTGTTTTTGCTTTAAAAGACAAACTTTCACATTCTATCTATAAAAATGAAGGTTTTTCTTTTCAGTAGTGGGTGAAGGGTAGTTTGTGATGGAATGGGGGGAATTCTTGATTTACTGGGTTGTTTTTTAGTTTTTATTTTATTTTTTTGCAGTTCATCCTAGGTTTTAGACATTTAAGAAAATTTTTGAATGTGAGGTAAATGTTTTCCTAAGTTATTTTCTTGAATGGGAATAGGCAGAAGAGCAGATTACATGCCTAGAAAAAGCCGTTTTCTTTTTCTCTTAAATCATAATCATAAGATTTAGATAAGATCGTAAGAATGATGCAGATCATTTTTATCTAAACATCTTCTAGATTCTAGAGTAGGAAATAGACTTTTCCAACAGAGAAATCAAATTATTTTTGTCAAATACTGAAAATTTTTTGATTATATAGAAATCTGCTGAATCTTTTCATGTTGATCTTCAACAATTTTCTTTTTCTTCCATTTTTAGAATTAATTGCAAGAATCCGCCAAAAAGAATGCCTACTATAAAACTTAACTGATTTTTAATTGAGACTAGTGAATTGTAGATGTTTTAATGTTAAAATCAAAGATATACATATAATTTTATTGATGCCTTTTATTTTCAAAATACATGCAGGAATAACTTTTCCATAGTGACCCTTATGTTCCAGTTTTTCTCCCCTTCCTCTCACCCTGTCCTAAGTGGCAAGTAATCCAATATGTTAAATATGGTAAAAATATATGTTAAATACAATATAGGCATTTATATTTATGCAATTACCTTGCTGCACAAGAAAAATCAGATCCAAAAGGAAAAAAAATGAGAAAAAAAATAAATTTCAAGTAAATGACAATAAAAAGAGTGAAAATTCTATGTTGTGATCCATCGTCAGTTCGCTCTGTTCTTTCTTTGGGTGTAGGTGGCTGTCATTTCATTAAGATGAACTCAGACCTTCCTCATTGCAGGTCTAGTGCTCTATCCACTGTTCCACCTAACTACTTCCTAATTTATATAATTCAAGTTTAACAGCATGTGTGTATAATCTGAGGTAAATTGGGGAAACTAATGCCTTTTCTAACATTGCAACTTATGCCTTGAAAATAATAAGATATAAACATTTTGTGAGCAAGAACTTTGACTTTGCTAAATATATGTGATGTTTTTGTCCAATTTCACTGGAATTTTCTTATGTAAGATAAACCTAAAGTAGAGCCAACTTTTGGTATAAAAACAGTACAAACAAAAGATTGTAAGAATAATTTTTTTTGTGCACTTGCTAGTTGTGTTTCTTTAGGTAACTTATTTTGCCTCCGAGCCTGTTTCCTCATATGAGAAATGTGAATAGTTTGTATACTTGCTCCAAAATGTTCTTGATGGAATCAAAGTGAGGCAGTGAATAAGTACTATGTAAATGTAATGTATCAGACTATTCAATATATTTTTCCATCTCATAGAGGCAAAATGATAAAGCATTTATACTTCTGGTCTTGAGTTAAAATCCTAAGTTCTCCCTAGGATTTGTATATTAAATCAAATGCAGGTTGCTATGTGATTGTTGAATGTAATTCCTATTTCTGATTTCCTTTTTTTTGGTTGTTTATATATGTGTGTATGTATATTCCCAGTTACATGTAAAACAGTTTAACATTTGTTTTTAAAACTTTAAGTTCAGATTCTCTGCCTTCTTCTCTCTTCCCCTTGAGAAAGGACATGTGAAGCTATGCAAAACATTTCTAATAAAAATCATGTTGTAAAAGAAAACATAAATCTTTCCCCCCCAAAAAAAAATCTTAAGAAAAATAAAGTTTAAAAAAAAAAAGTATGTTTCAATCTGTATTCACAAAGATCAGTTCTTTATTTGGGTATGGATAGCACTTTTCAATATTCACAGCTGATTATCCCCAAATATTCCTTATGATGCCAAATATATTTCATTTTGTGTGAGCTCATGAAGGACATTCCAGGTTTTTCTGAGAGTATTCTGCTCATCATTTCTTCCCTTCCCCTTCCCCTTCCCCCTCCCCCTCCCCCTCCCCTTCCCCTTCCCCCTCCCCTTCCCCTTCCCCTTCCCCCTCCCCCTCCCCTTCCCCCTCCCCCTCCCCCTTCCTCTTCCCCTTCTCCTTCCCCTTACCCCTCCCCCTCCCCTTCCCCTTCCCCCTCCCCTTCCCCCTCCCCCTCCCCTTCCCCTTCCCCCTCCCCTTCCCCTTCCCCTTCCCCCTCCCCTTCCCCTTCCCCCTCCCCTTCCCCTTCCCCTTCCCCCTCCCCCTCCCCTTCCCCTTCCCCCTCCCCCTCCCCTTCCCCTTCCCCTTCCCCCTCCCCCTCCCCTTCCCCTTCCCCTTCCCCCTCCCCTTCCCCCTCCCTTTCCCCTTCCCCTTCCCCTTCCCCTTCCCCTTCCCCTTCCCCTTCCCCTTCCCCTTCCCCTTCCCCTTCCCCTTTCCTTTCCTTTCCTTTCCTTAAATGTCAATTTTTTATTTGATTTTCTACTTGAAATTTGAATCCATCTGGCTCTGGAGATTATTTCTTACGGCTGTCATTAAAGGCTTGTTCAATTTATTTTTCTAAAATGGAGTATTTAATTTATTTCTTCTGTTAATCTGGGCAATATATATATGTGTGTGTGTGTGTGTGTGTGTGTGTGTGTGTGTGTGTGTGTGTGTATATGTGTGTGTGTGTGTGTGTGTGTGTGTGTGTATATATATATATATATATATAAATTTTAAAAAATTTCTTTTTTTATAGCCTTTGATTTACAACACATATGCATGACTACTCTTTCAACATTGATCCTTGCAAAAGCTTCTGTTCCAAATTATCCCCTCCTTCCTCTGACCCCCTCCCCTAGATGTCTGGTAGTCCAGTATATGTGAAATATGTTAAAATATATATTAAATCCAATATATGTATACATATTTATACATTTATACAGTTATCTTGATGCATAGGAAAAATCAGATCTAGAAAGAAAAAAAAAAAAACAACCTGAGAAGGAAAACAAAAATGCAAGCTAACAATAATAGAAAAAGTGAAAATGCTATGGTGTGATCCACACTCACTTCCCATAGTCCTCTCTCTGGGTGTAGATGGTTCTCTTCATCACTGTACAAGTGGAACTGGTCTGAATCATCTCAATGTTCAAGAGAGCCACAACTATCAGAATTGATCTACATATAGTCTTCTTGTTACTGTGTATAATGCTCTCCTGGTTCTGCTCATTCACTTTGCATCATTTCATGTTGGTCTCTCCAAGCTTCTCTGAAATCATCCTGCTGATCGTTTCTTACAGAACAATAATATTCCATAGAATTCACATACCATAATTTATTCAGCCATTCTTTAATTGATGGACATCCACTCAGTTTACAGTTTTTTAATACTATGAAAAGGTTTGCCACAAATATTTTTGCACATGTGGGTCCCTTTCCCTCTTTTAAAATCTCTTTGGGATATAATCCCAATAGAAACATTGCTGGATGAAAGGGTATGCAGTTTAATAACTTTTTGAGCATAGTTCCAAACTGCTTTCCAGAATGGTTGGCTCCGTTCACAGTTCCACCAACAATGTATCAGTGTTCCAGTTTTCCCACATCCCTTTCAGCATTCATCATTATCTTATCCTGTCATCTTAGCCAATCTGACAGGTATGTAATGATAAGCAAAGGTGCAGGATACAAAATAAATCCATATAATTCATCAGCATTTTTATACATTACTAACAAAATCCAACAGCAAGAAATACAAAGAGAAATTCCACTTAAAATAACTATCGATAGTATAAAATATTTGGGAATCCATTTACCAAGGCAAAGTCAGGAACTATATGAGCAAAACTACAAAACACTTTCCAGAGGGGTGGAGCAAAGATGGTGGAGAGGACACTCGTCTATCTAAGTTTTCCCTTACCCTCAGACTACTTTTTTTATGAAACTGCCTCAGAATTAGTGCTTGACTGTCAAAACCTACGAATATTGGGAGTACAACACATTATCAACAGAAGATAATCTAAAATTTTGTCATAAATGGTCTGTTTTTGCTCGTGGTCAGGGATTAAAAGTCAGAATCCTGCAATATGTTATTTACAGGAAACACACTTGAAGCAGGGCAATACATAAAGAGTAAAAGTAAAAGGCTGGAGCGGAATCTACTATGCTTCAGGTGAAGTCAAAAAAGCAGGGGTAGCCATCCTGATCTCAGATCAAGCAAATGCAAAAATTAATCTAATTAAATGAGACAAGGAAGGGCACTATATCTTGCTAAAAGGTAGCATAGATAATGAAGCAATATCAGTATTAAACATATATGCACCAAGTGGTATAGCATCTAAATTCTTAAAGGAGAAGTTAATAGAGCTGCAACAAGAAATAGAAAGGAAAATTATAATAGTGGGAGATCGCAACCTTGCACTCTCAGAAATAGATAAATCAAACCACAAAATAAATAAGAAAGAAGTTAAAGAAGTAAATAGAACACTAGAAAAGTTAGATATGATAGATCTTTGGAGAAAACTAAATGGAGAAAGAAAGGATTACACTTTCTTTTCAGCAGTCCATGGAACCTATACAAAAATTGACCATATATTAGGATGTGAAGACCTCATATTTAAATGCATAAAGGCAGAAATATCAAAATGTATTCTTTTCAGATCATGATGCAATAAAAATTACATTCAATAAAAGCCAGGGGAAAATAGACCAAAAAGTAATTGGAAACTAAATAATGTGATCCTAAAGAATGATTGGATGAAACAACAAATCATAGACACAGTAATTTCATCCAAGACAATGACAGTAATGAGACAACATACCAAAATATGTGGGATATGCAGTAATGAGGGGAAAATTTATATCTCTAGAGCCTACTTACATAGAGAAAGAGAAAATCAATGAATTAGTCTTGCAACTTAAAAAAGCTAGAAAAATAGTAAATTAAAAACCCCCAAACACTAAACTTGAAATTGTAAAAATAAATGGAGAAATTAAGAAATTTGAAAGTGAAAAAAAATAAATTGAATAAAGAAAATTCAGAGTTGGTTCTATGAAAAAACCAACAAAATAGATAAATTTGATTTAAAAAAGGAAAGAGGAATATCAAATTGTTAGTCTTAAAAATGGAAAGGGGAGAACTTTCCACTAAGGAAGAGGAAATTAGAGCAATAATTAGAGTTACTTTGCCCAAGTTTATGCCAATTAATTCGATAGCTTAAATGAAATGGATGAATACCTTCAAAAATATAGCTTGCCCAGATTAAGAAAGGAAGAAGTAAATTGGTTAAACAGTCCCATTTTAGAAAAAGAAATAAAACAAGCCTTTAATCAACTCCCTAAGGAAAAATTCCCAGGACCAGATGTATTTACATGTGAATTCTACCAGACCTTTAAAGAACAATTTACTCTAATGCTATATAAATTATTTGAAAAAATAGGGAATGAAGGACTTCTACCAAATTCCTTTTATGACACAGACATGGTACTGATACCTAAACAGGTAGGACAAAAACAGAGAAAGAAAATTATAGACCAATCTTTCTAATGAACATTGATGCAAAAATCTTAAATAAAATACAAGCAAAAATATTACAGAAAACCATCTCCAGGATAATGTACCATGACCAAGTAGGATTTATACCAGGAATGCAGGACTGGTTTAATATTAGGAAAACTATTAGCATAATTGACTATCAATAACCAAAATTAATCATATTAACAATAATGATTAACCAATTTAACCAAATTAACAAAAATCTCAATAGATGCAGAAAACCATTTGATAAAATCGACCACCCATTCCTATTAAAAACACTAGACAGTATAGGAATAACTGGACTTTTTCTTAAAATTGTAATATGTATTTAAAACCATCAGTAAGCATCATATGTATTGGTGATAAATTGGAACCATTTCTAATAAAATCAGGAGTGAAACATGGCTGCCCACTGTCACCATTACAATAATAATTGTATTATTATACAATTGTATTAGAAATGATAGCTTTGGCAATAAGAGATGAAAAAGATATTAAAGGAATTAGAGTAGGCAATGAGGAAACCAAATTATCACTCTGCAGATGATATGATGGTATACTTAGAGAATGCCAGAAATTCTAACAAAAAGCAATTAGAAACAATCCACAACTTTAGCAA
Source organism: Antechinus flavipes (assembly GCF_016432865.1). NCBI lineage: Eukaryota > Metazoa > Chordata > Mammalia > Dasyuromorphia > Dasyuridae > Antechinus > Antechinus flavipes. Next base: position 232,861,915 of record NC_067402.1, read on the forward strand.
AGTTGCAGCATACAAAATAAATCCACATAAATCATCAGCATTTTTATACATCACTAACAGAATTGAACAGCAAGAGATACAAAGAGAAATTCCATTTAAAATAACTGTCGGTAGTATAAAATATTAGGAATCTATCTACTAAGGTAGTCAGGAACTATATGAACAAAGCTACAAAGCACTTTCCACACAAATAAAATCAGATCTAAGCAATTGGAAAAATATGAAATGCTCTTGGGTAGGTTGAGCGAATGTAATAAAGATGACAATACTCCCTAAACTAATCTATTTATTTAGTGCTACACTAGTCAGACTTCCCAGAAACTAATTTAATGGCATAGAAAAAATAACAAAATTCATATGGAAGAACAAAAGGTCAAGAATTTCAAAGGAACTAATGAAAAATAAATCAAATGAAGGTGACCTAGCTGTACCTGGTCTAAAATTATATTATAATGCAGTGGGCACCAAAACCATTTGGTATTGGCTAAAAAATAGACTAATTGATCAGTGGAATAGGTTATGTTCACAGACAAAATAGTCAATTACCATAACAATCTAGTGTTTAACAAACTCAAAGACTTCAACTTTTAGAATAAGAATTCATTATTTGACAAAAAAACTAGGCATGGCCTCGCACTTAACACCTTGCACCAAGATAAAATCAAAATGGGTTCATGATTTAGGCATAAAGAATAAGATTATACATAAATTAAAATAACGTAGGATCGTTTACCTCTCAGACTTGTGGAGGAGAAAGGAATTTGTGATCATAGAAGAACTAGCGAGCATTATTAATCACAAAATAGAAAATTTTGATTATATCAAGTTAAAAAGCAGTGGTCACCAAAACCATTTGGTATTGCTTATGATTTTAAATAGATTCTAGTGATATTTTAAGGAAAAGTTCATTTATTCCTATACTCTCTAGTGTTTTCATTCTACCTGGTTTAGGTGTCAGTACTATGTCTGTATCATAAAAAGAGTTTGGTAGAAGTCCTTCATTCCCTATTTTTTCAAATAGTTTATATAGTATTGAAGTTAATTGTTCTTTAAATGTTTGGTAGAATTCAGATGTAAATCTATCTGGTTCTGGGGATTTTTTCTTTGGGAGTTGATTAATAGCTTGTTTTATTTCTTTTTCTAAAATGGAACTGTTTAAGTAATTTATTTCCTCTTCTGTTAATCTGGGCCATCTATATTTTTGTAGATTTTACTCCATTTCATTTAATTTAGGTTGTCAAATTTATTGGCATAAAGTTGGGCAAAATAACTCCTGATAATTGCTCTAGTTTCCTCTTCATTGTTGGATAGTTCTCCCTTTAAATTTTTGAGATTAACAATTTGATTTTCCTGTTTCCTTTTTTTAATTAAATTAAGTAAAGGTTTATATATTTATTGATTTTTTTTTTTTGTAAAACCAACTCTTAGTTTTATTTATTAATTAAATAGTTTTTTTAAATTTTAATTTTATTGATCTCTCCATTTAATTTTTAGAATTTCAAGTTTGATATTTGGTTGGGGGTTTTTAATTAATTCTTTTTCAAGCTTTTTTTAGTTGCAAGCCCAATTTATTGATCTTCTCTTTCTCTATTTTCGCAAGTAAGCTCTACAAATATAAAATTTCCCCTTATTACTGCTTTGGCTGCATCCCACAAATTTTGGTATTTTGTCTCATTATTGTAAATTTTTATTGCATCATGATCTGAAAAAAATATATTTACTATTTCTACCTTTCTGCATTTGATTTTGAGGTCTTCATGTTCCAATTTATGGTCAATTTTTGTATAGGTTTCATGAACTCTTGAGAAGAAAGGATACTACTTTTTGTCTCCATTCAGTTTTCTCCAATGGTTTTCTAGTATTCTATTTACCTCTTTAACCTCTTTCTTATTTATTTTATAGTTTGATTTATCTAATTCTGAGAGAGCAAGACTGAGATCTCCCACTATTATAGTTTTGCTGTCTATTTCTTTTTGCAACGCTCTTAACTTCTTTAGAAACTTAGATGGTATACCACTTGGTGCATATATGTTTAATATTGATATGGCTTCATTTCTATGCTACCCTTTAGCAAGATATAATTTCCTTATCTCTTGTAATTAGATCAATTTTTGCTTTTGACTGATCTGAGAAAAGATTGGCTACCCTGCTTTTTTTAAACTTCATCTTAAGCATCGATTCTGCTCCAGCTTTTTACCTTTACTCTCTGTGTATCACTCTGCTTTAAATGTGTTTCTTGTAAACAACATATTTTAGGATTCTGGCTTTTAAGCTAGTCTGCTATCCACTTAGGTTTTATGAGAGAGTCTGCCAAATTCACATTTACAGTTAAAACTACAAATTCTGTATTTCCTGTCATCTTATCAACCCCAGATCATACTTTTCTCTTTCTTTTTCCCCTTTCCCTCCTCTCCAGTATTTTGGACTTGCCTCAAGCAGTCCTCCCCTTTAGAGACCCTCTTCCTTTCTTATACCTTCCCCCTACTATTTCCCTTTTCCCTTCTATTTAGACTATCACTTTCCTTTGCCTCTTTCCCCTCCCACCTTTCTATAAGATGAGAGATGTTTCTCGGTGGAACCAGATATATCTAATATTCTTTCTTTGGGCCAATTCTGATAGGAGTAAGATTCACACAATATTCATCACCCTCCCTTCTTTCCTTCAGTTATAATATGTTTTCTTTGCCTCTTTCTGAGATGTAATTTCCCTCATTTTACCTCTGCTTCCCCCACCCTCCCCTTTTTTTTTTCTTTACAATCCCCTTTCTATCTCTAGTTTCCTTTTTATTTTATAATGGTAAAATCAGATTATATATATAATGTATACCCATAATAGAAGTACAGTTCTCAAGAGTTAACTTTTTGTGCCTTTCTTGAGTTTTATATTTGGAGGTCAAATTTTTTGTTTTGCTCTGGTCTTTTTATCAAAAATACGTGTAATTCCCCCAAAGAGATACTAAAGAAGGGAAAGAGACCTGTATGTGCCAAAATGTTTCTAGTGGCTAGAAACTGGAAAATGAATGGATGCCCATCAATTGGAGAATGGTTGGGTAAATTGTGGTATATTATTAATGTTATGGAATATTATTTTTCTGTAAGAAATGATCAGCAAGATGAATACAGAGAGGCTTAGTGAGACTTTACATGAACTGTGTGCTAAGTTAAATGAGCAGAACTAGGAGATCATTATATACCTCAACTATATATATATACTGTATGAGGATGTATTCTGATGGAAGTGGATTTCTTCAACAAGATCTAATTCAGTTCCACTTGATCAAAGATGGACAGAAGCAGCTACACCCAAAGAAAGAACACTGGGAAATGAATGCAAACTGTATTTTTTTTCCTTCCTGGGTTATTTCTACCTTCTGAATCCAATTCTTCACGTGCAACAAGAGAAAAAAAATATGTTCGTTTTTGCACACATATATTGTATCTAGGATATACTGTGACATATTTAACATGTATAGGACTGCTTGCCATCTGGGGGAGGGAGTAGAGGGAGGGAAGGGAAAAGTTGAAATAGAAGTGAGTGCAAGGGATAATATTGTAAAAAATTACCCAGGCATGGGTTCTGTCAATAAAAAGTTATAATTATTAAAAAAAATAAAAATACATGGAATTCACTAGTTTTATTAAATGTTCATCTTCTTCCCTGAAAGAAAATGCTCAGCTTAGCTAGGTAATTTATTCTTAGTTTCATTCCAAGATCTTTCACCTTTCAGAATAGGCCCTTCGATCCTTTAACGTGGAAGGTGCTAGGTCCTGAGTAATCCTTATTGTGGCTCCTTGATATTTGAATTGTTTCTTTCTTGCTGCTTTTAAAATATATATACAATATATATATTTGGTACAATAGTTCTCAAATTTAGCCATGATATTTCTTGGGGTTAATTTTGGGGTCTCTTTTAGGTGGCGTTTGGTGAATTCTTTCTGTGGTCATATTATTTTCTGTTTCTATGATATCCAGGTAGTTCTCTTTAATGATTACCTGAAAGATAATGTCTCGACTCTTTTTTTCATCATGTATTTCAATGAGTCCGATAATCCTTAGATTTTCTCTTGTTGATCTATTTTCCAGGTAGGTTGTTTTCCTCATTAGATATTTTACATTTTTTCCATTTTTTTTTCTTGGTTTTGCTTGTCTGATTCTTGCTGTCTTGAGTCATTCATTTCCCTTTGTTCAATTCTGAATTTTAGTGTATTATTTTTTTCATTTACTCTTTTAATTCTTTTTGTATTTGTCCAATTGAATTTGTGAATGAGTTGTTTTGTGCTATGGAATTTTTTTTTCCATTTCACAAATTCTGTTTTTTAAGGAGTTATTTTCTTTTCACACTTCACAATTTTTTTTTAAAAGAATTTATTTTCTTTTTCTGTTAAAAAAAAAATTGTTTTTCTGGGAGTTCCTTTCCTTTCCCAATTGATCACATCTACCTTTTAATGAATTAAATGCTTTTTTTCCATTTCACTACGTCTATTTTGTGTTGCCCTTTCCAAACTCTCTTTCAAAGCTTTCATTTCCTTTCCCTGTTTTTCTTCTAGCTCTCTTTTAAGATCCTTTTAAAATTCTTCTAGGAGAACCTTGTGTAATGGAGACCAGGTTTTGTCACCTTTTGGAGCTGTATCTGGAGACAATCTGCCTTTAGTCTCCTCAGGATTTGAAATATTTTCTTCTCTTTTGCCATAAAAGCTTCAATTGTTAGAGTCCTCTTTACTCTTTTACTTTTTTTTTTTTTTTTTTTTTTTTTTTTTGTTAAGTTAAGATCTCCCTTTATTGCGGGAAGGTTTTCTAAGTAACTGCATCTGCCCTGGGTCAGTGCTGATTCGCTCTTGGTATTGGTTCTGCCACATGGAGTCTACAATGACAGTGGAGTCAGGAATCCTCTGGGACTCTGAGTAGTCTGCACTCGAGTTTGTGGTCAGCTGCCCAAGCCTCGCTGTGTGTCTTCCGTTTCTGAGGGAAACAGACCTTCTCTGGTCTGCTTCTTCCTGCAAACTCTCTGGCCCAAGGAGGTCACATTTTCATACTGTGACTGCTCTGCCCCCAGGGCTGTGCTCTGTCTGCACTGAGTTTGTGGTTAGCTGTCTGTTTCTTCCCTTAAATTCCCTGCCCCGGGACTCTGAGCTGTCTGTCCTGGTGTTTGTACTGGCTGCCCTGGCTTCCTCCCTTCCGTTTCCAATTGAAACAGACCTTTTTTGGTGACCTTTGAAATTACCTTCTGTTGATAATTTTTTTGCACTCCCAATATTTGTGACTTCTGCTGGTCCAGAGCTAATTCAGAGGCTGGATTTTGTAATTATTGTGAAGGATACAAAGAAAGTCTCTGCCATCTTGGCTTTGCCCCTGGAAGTCCTTAATTATAATTCTCTCATGTTCTTCTGGGTGCATGACAATGTTTTTATTTTTTCTTTCTGTTGTTTCATTTTCCCTTTATGTTTACAATAAATAAAAATTTTACCCCCTTCCTCTCCCAAAAAAGAAATTTTTTGACGACTAAACAACTTGTCCAGAAATATAAAGTTACTTGTTCTTTTAGACAGGATTCACGTTCAAGGCCAGTTTTCTACTCTTGTGCTCCACATCTTATATTATTAATAATAACTCATTATAATTAGTATTTTAAAAACAAGTGTCTTCTTTCCTCCAAATTTTGGAAGAATCTTGAATATAGAAATAATGTTTGTATGCATTTTTAAATTTACTAACAAATTAGATAATATTCATAAAGTACCTGGTATAGTGCCTAGCACACAAGTACATATAAAGATTTAACAAATATTTGTTTTCTTCATCCCCACAGTGAGTTCTCAATGTTTGTTGCTGATGATGTTGATAAAGTAGACCATTCCCCAAAACTCTTTTGATCTTTTTATATTCTTTTAAAGTTGAGAAACATTAATCTTCATATTATAAATTAAAAGAATACAGACTTAAACTCTATACAATACATATTAGTGATTTAGAGATGGTTTTTAAGTAGATTCCTCTTACTATATTCCTCTATATTGTTATTACAATTTAAAACTTATTCTTCTCTTATTGATGCCCATTTTAGACAGGATGGAAATGAATTTTAAAAATAAAGCTGTTACCATAGAAAGAACACAATACTTTTTTCCTCCTCTTTCATATTCATTCATTCATTACTTTGCATCAGCAGGAAAAGAAATTAGGGTAACTTTTAGTTACTGTGTTTCTGGCAAAGTAAAATAATGTCCATTTCTCTATCTCTCTTTCCTCTTTCCTCACAGTTGTAAACATAGTCCAACTGGGTAGGATATGGGCAGGAAAACATTCCAGATTTTGCAAATTGTGTAGTATCAAGGCAATTTTAGATTAACTAAGCCATCATTTTTAATTTTTTGCTTTACTAAATTTGAATAACAAAAAGCAAGAACAAAAGCACCAAAAAATGAAAACCACAATTTGTGTGGGAAATTTCTTGACCTTTTCTTTTCTTTTCTTTCTTTCTTTTTTTTTAATTGTTATTGTTATTCCTTTTTTTTTAAATTTAATTTAATTTAATTTTATTTTATTTAATAATAACTTTATATTGACAGAATCCATGCCAGGGTATTTTTTTTTTTACAACATTATCCCTTGCAATCATTTCTGTTCCGATTTTTCTCCTCCCTTCCTCCATCCTCTGCCCTAGATGACAAGCAGTCATATGTTAGTCATATGTTAGATATATTGTATCTAGGATATACTGTAACATATGTTTGCAGAACTGAACAGTTCTCTTGTTGCACAGGGAGAATTGGATTTAGAAGGTAAAAATAACCCGGGAAGAAAAACAAAAATGCAGATAGTTCACATTCATTTCCCAGTGTTCTTTCTTTGGGTATAGCTGCTTCTGTCCATCATTTATCAATTGAAACTCAGGTCTCTTTGTTAAAGAAATCCACTTCCATCAGAATACATCTTCATACAATATCGTTGTCGAAGTGTATAATGATCTCCTGGTTCTGCTCATTTCACTTAGCATCAGTTCATGTAAGTCTCGCCAGTCCTCTCTGTATTCATCCTGCTGGTCATTTCTTACAGAACAATAATATTCCATTACATTCATATACCTCAATTTACCCAGCCATTCTCCAATTGATGGGCATCCATTCATTTTCCAGTTTCTAGCCACTACAAACAGGGCTGCTACAAACATTTTGGCACATACAGGTCCCTTTCCCTTCTTTATTATTTCTTTAGGATATAAGCCCAATAGAAACACTGCTGGATCAAAGGGTATGCGCAATTTGATAACTTTTTGGGCATAATTCCAGATTTCTCTTTAGAATGGTTGGATTCATTCACTACTCCACCAACAATGCATCAGTGTCCCAGTTTTCCTGCATCCCCTCCAACATTCATCATTATTTTTTCTGTCATCTTAGCCAATCTGACAGGTGTGTAGTGGTATCTCAGAGTTGTCTTAATTTGCATTTCTCTGATCAATAATGATTTGGAACACACTTTCATATGAGTTGTAATAGTTTCAATTTCATCATCTGAAAATTGTCTGTTCATATCTTTTGACCATTTATCAATTGGAGAATGGCTTGATTTCTTATAAATTTGAGTCAGTTCTCTATATATTTTGGAAATGAGGCCTTTATCAGAATCTTTAACTGTGAAGATGTTTTCCCAGTTTGTTGCTTCCCTTCTACTCTTGTTTGCATTAGTTTTATTTGTACAAAGGCTTTTTAGTTTGATGTAATCAAAATTTTCTATTTTGTGATCAGTAATAGTCTCTAGTTCGTCTTTGGTCACAAATTTCTTTCTCCTCCACAAGTCTGAGAGATAAACTATCCTATATTTCTCTAATTTATTTATAGTCTCGTTCTTTATGCCTAGGTCATGGACCCATTTTGATCTTATCTTGGTATATGGTGTTAATTGTGGGTACATGCCTAATTTCTGCCATACTAATTTCCAATTATCCCAGCAGTTTTTATCAAATAATGAATTCTTATCTCAAAAGTTAGGATCTTTGGGTTTATCAAACACTAGATAGCTATAGTTGACTATTCTGTCTTGTGAACCCAACCTTTTCCACTGATCAACTAATTTATTTCTTAGCCAATACCAAATGGTTTTGGTGACTGCTGCTTTATAATATAATTTTAGATCAGATACAGCTAGGACACCTTCATTTGATTTTTTTTTTTCATTAATTCCCTTGAGATTCTCGACTTTTTATTGTTCCATATGAATTTTGTTGTTATTTTTTCTAGATCATTAAAATATTTTCTTGGAAGTCTGATTGGTATAGCACTAAATAAATAGATTAGTTTAGGGAGTATTGTCATCTTTATTATATTCGCTCGGCCTATCCAAGAGCACTTAATATTTTTCCAATTATTTAAGTCTGACTTTATTTGTGTGGAGACTTTTTTGTAATTTTGCTCATATAATTCCTGACTTAACTTTGGTAGATAGATTCCCAAATATTTTATGGTATCAACAGTTATTCTGAATGGAACGTCTCTTTGTATCTCTTGTTGTTGGGTTTTATTGGTAATGTATAAAAATGCTGAGGATTTCTGGGGATTTATTTTGTATCTAGCTACTTTGGTAGTTTGGTTTCCTCATTGCCTACTATAATTCCTTTAATATCTTTCTCGACTCTTATTGCCAAGGCTAATGTTTCTAATGCGATATTAAATAATAATGGTGATAGTGGGCAACCTTGCTTCACTCGATATCTTACTGGGAAAGGTTCCAGTTTTTCCCCATTGCATATGATGCTTACTGATGGTTTTAAATATATGCTCCTGACTATTTTAAGGAAGAGTCCATTTATTCCTATGCTCTCAAGTGTTTTTATTAGGAATGGATGTTGGATTTTATCAAATGCTTTTTCTGCATCTATTGAGATGATCATATGGTTTTTGTTTGTTTGGTTATTGATATAGTCAATTATGTTAATAGTTTTCCTAATATTGAACCAGCCCTGCATTCCTGGTATATTTATACTACTTGGTCATTGTGTATTATCCTGGGGATGATTTTTTGTAATCTTTTTGCTAATATTTTATTTAAGATTTTTAGCATCAATATTCATTAGGGAAATTGGTCTATAATTTTCTTTCTCTGTTTTCAGCCTTCCTGGTTTAGGTATCAGTACCATGTCTATGTCATAAAAGGAATTTGGTAGGACTCCTTCAATCCCTATTTTTTCAAAAAGTTTATTTAGCATTGGAATTAATTATTCTTTAAATGCTTGATAGAATTCACATGTAAATCCATCTGGTCCTGGGGATTTTTTCTTAGGGAGTTGATTGATAGTTTGTTCTATTTCTTTTTCTGAGTTGGGACTGTTTAGGATATTTACTTCTTCCTCTGTTAATTTGGACAAGCTATATTTTTGAAGGTATTCTTCTATTTCATTTAAGCCGTCTAATTTATTGGCATAAAGTTGGGCAGAGTAACTCCTAATTATTGCTCTAATTTCCTCTTCATTAGTGGCGAGTTCTCCCTTTTCATTTTTAAGATTAACTATTTGATTTTCCTCTTTCCTTTTTTTAATCAGATTTACTAAGGGTTTGTCTATTTAGTTGTTTTTTTCATAGAACCAACTCTTAGTTTTAATAATTAATTTAATAGTTTTTTTTACTTTCAGTTTTATTGATCTCTCCTTTTATTTTTAGAATTCCAAGTTTAGTGTTTGACTGGGGGTTTTTAATTTGTTCCTTTTCTAGCATTTTTAGTTGCAAGCCCAATTCATTGACCTTCTCTTTCTCTATTTTATGCAAATAGGCCTCTAGAGATATGAAATTTCAACTTATTACCGCTTTGGCTGCATCCCATACATTTTGGTATGATGTCTCATTATTATTGTTTTCTTGGGTGAAGTTATTAATTATGTCTATGATTTGCTGTTTCACTCAATCATTCTTTACTATGAGATTATTTAGTTTCCAATTATTTTTTGGTCTACTTTCCCCTGGCTTTTTGTTGACTGTAATTTTCATTGTATTGTGGTCTGAAAAGGATGCATTTACTATTTCTGCCTTACTGCTTTTGAGTTTGAGGTTTTTATGTCCTAATATATGGTCAATTTTTGTATAGGTTCCATGAATTGCTGAAAAGAAAATGAACTCCTTTCTGTTTCCATTACATTTTCTCCAGAGATCTATCATATCTAACTTTTCTAGTATTCTATTTACCTCTTTGACTTCTTTCTTATTTATTTTGTGGTTTGATTGATCTAATTCTGAGAGTGCAAGGTTGAGATCTCCCACTATTATAGTTTTGCTGTCTATTTCTTCTTGCAGCTCTCTTAATTTCTCTTTTAAGAATTTAGATGCTACACCACTTGGTGCATATATGTTTAGTATAGATAGTGTTTCATTATCCATTCTCCCCTTTAGCAAGATATAGTGCCCTTCCTTATCTCTTTTAATTAGATCAATTTTTGCTTTAGGTTGATCTGAGATTAGGATGGCTACCCCTGCTTTTTTGACTTCACCTGAAGCATAGTAGATTTTGCTCCAACCTTTTACCTTTAACCTGCATGTATCTCCCCGCTTCGGGTGTGTTTTCTGTAAACAACATATTGTAGGATTCTGGCTTTTAATCCATTCTGCTAACCGCTTCCTCTTTATGGGGGAGTTTACCCCGTTCACATTTATGGTTAAAATGACCAATTCTGTATTACTTGCCATCTTGTTAATCCCTGTTTATGCTTTTCTCCCTTCTTTCCCCCTTACCCCCCTTCCCAGTATTAAGCTTGTGAGCACCACTTGCTTCTCATAGCCCTCCCTTTTTAGTATCCCTCCCCCCGCCTTAGAGTTCCTCCCCCTATCTAACCCTTTCCCTCCCAGTTTCTATATTCCCTTCCGCTTAGCTTATTTTTTCCCTTTTCACTTTTCCCTTCTCACTTTTCAATGAGGTGGGAGAAGTTTCACCATAGATTGAATATGTCTTAAGATTTTTCACTTAAAGCCAATTCTGAAGGCAGTAAGATACCCACTATATTCATCCCCCTCCATTCTTTCTCTCAGATATAATAGGTTTCCTATGCCTCTTCATGAGATATACTACCCCCACTTTACCCTTTTTCTGGTACAATGTCCTTTCCACATCAGTTTCTAAAACAAGGTATACATGTATTCTTTATACATCTTTATAGCCAAAATATAGTTCCCAAGATTAATCTTTACCTTTTTAGATTTCTCTTGAGTTCTATATTTGTAGATCAAACTTTTTGTTAAGTTCTGGCTTTTTCATCAGAAATAGATGAAATTTGCTTACTTCGTTGAATGTCCATCTTCTTCCCTGGAAAAAGATGCTCATTCTCGCTGGGTAAGTTATTTTTGGTTGCATACCAAGTTCCTTAGCCTTTTGGAATATCATATTCCAGGCCCTTCGATCCTTTAATATGGATGCTGCTAGATCCTGGGTGATCCTTATGGTGGCTCCTTGATACTTGAATTGGGTTTTTCTAGCCGCTTGCAGTATTTTTTTCCTTCGTCTGAGGGTTTTGGCATTTGGCCACTATATTTCTTGGTGTTTTGATTTTAGGATCCCTTTCAGTAGGTGATCGATGAATTCTTTTAATGTCTATTTTACCCTCTGTTTCTATGACTTCTGGGCAGTTCTCTTTGATAATTTCCTGGAAAATAGTGTCCAGGCTCTTTTTTTCATCATGCTTTTCTGGGAGTCCAATGATTCTCAGATTGTCTCTCCTGGATCTGTTTTCCAGGTCTGTTGTCTTCCCCAGAAGGTATTTCACATTCTTTTCCATTGTTTGATTTTTTTGGATTTGCTTGACTTATTCTTGTCTCCTCGAGTCATTCAATTCCAATTGTTCAATTCTGATTTTCAATGAAGTATTTTCTTCACTCACTTTTAAAAAATCTTTTTCTAATTGTCCCATTGAGTTCTTTTGTTCTGTGGAATTTTTTTCTATTTCGCCAATTTTGTTTTTTAGAGACCTATTTTCTGTTTCCAGTTCACTAATCCTATTTTTCAAGGATTTTATTTCTTTATCCAGTCTCTCTTTAAATGAGTGGGATGACTTCTCCAGGCTCTTTTGCCAAGCCTCCCTCTCCTTTTCCCATTTTTCTTCTAGCTCCCTTGTGAGAGCCTTTTTAATTTCCTCCATGAGATTCATCTGTGCTGAGGAACAGATGATCTCCTCCTTTGAAGATTCACCTGGAGAGTGTCTGTTTTTAGTCTCCTCAGGGTTTAGAATCTGCTCTCTATCTGTATAGAAGCTGTCAAGCGTTAAAGTCCTCTTCAGTTTCTTGCTCATTCTGTCTAATAATCAAAGACAAACTAGCAAAGAAACAAAAGGAAAAAACCCTGAATGGAGGCTGCTTTCTTTGGGGGAGGGGCTGGGTGGTGTTACTGAGGTTCCTCTACAAACTGTGGGGGCAGCAGTGAGGCACTAGCAGGACTGTGCTGCGCCTGTGCTCTGAGATCCGAGAGTGTGCTGAGACAGTGTGGGAGAGGGATGGCCAGGTCCCGAGAGACTCCAGCTGTTTGGGGTTGTATTCTTCACCCCCGGTGTTTTTAGCTTCTCTGCTGGGCTCCTGACTTGCTGCTGGAGCAAAGTATCCAATCCTGTAGCAAAGCTCTCCCCGCAGAGATTGCTGCGATCACTCCCCACCCCCTCTCCGATCTGTTCCCATGCTCTCACTGCCGCTGCCCTCAGCCTGTGCCAGATCTAAAACCATCCCCACCCTGGAGCAAAAACAGACCTTTCCTGGCAAATCTCAAGGATGGCTTCTCTTGGTAAGTATTTGCGGGGTTTTTTCAGTCAAGCAGTATTCCATAGGCTTGTAATTAAATGGATCGTGAGAGAAAGCTTGGAGCTACACAGCTGTGTGCCTCCTCTCCACCATCTTGGCCGGAAGTCCCCTGACCTTTTCTTGAAATGTATTTTTTATTTTTTTATTTTTACTGTTGAACTTTTCTTTAGGAATGTCTCATTGCATTTATTCATTTTTCAAAATCTATATATTTTGATTTTTGGGGAATTCAGCACTTTAATTGCTCTATTTTTACTTTATTAGGATTAAAAGAAATTTAGTAATGTCATTGTGCTAACAGTGACTGTCACATTTATAAATACCTGAATTCCTAGATCTCAAGATTTTCAGGCAAAATTATGGCAGTTTCATTTTATGAAATGTATATTTAATAGATGAGAACATTTATATCAATGAGTTCCTTCTAGCAATCTTTGAATACAGTACATAGAAATTTTTTTTTCAGATAATAGCGCATTATATTTCTAGACTGAACTATGTAGGTAGTATAGTTTTTGAATTGAATGATTATTTCATATTTTTTTACTGCTTGAAATTCAAGGTATAAGGAAAAGCTTTGAATGTTCTTTTCCAATATATTCCTTAGTTTGTTGTAATGGGTATATGAAGCACAGTACAATACATTGACTAACAAAAGGAAAAACAAATGGTCTATATAGAGACTGATCCAAATTATATCTTTCAGAACCTTTTATAAAGAGAGCAAACAAAACTTCCTGTCAAATTGGCACAAAAAAATAGAGATATCAAAGGGTAATGGGAATTGGACCAACAGATGTTGAATCAAATAATTTAGATGTAGTTCCTTTACATCTGGAGTTATTTGCATACAAAGCCCAATAGGAAAATTCTAACATTTTTCTTAAGACTTTGGCAGAAGGAAGCCTGGAAGACAGATGGCTTTTTGATTTGATGGTTCAGTTTTTTCACTGTCTTTTCTCTTGACCAGAAAACCTAGGACAACAGTTGGTCATCTTATTAATATATCATGTCATTTTATTAATATACCATGATTAGTTTATGTTAGTAGTGATTTTCCATTAACATGTTGCATCTTAGATATAGCTTAGATTTTGATCTCAACACATGAGAAATTGCTGCTTTTAGAATTATATTTTTCAGAATAACTGATCTTCATATATTCTAACTAGGTTTTATTAGTCAAATCAAAAATTCTATTAATCATATATATTTTAATGACCTATATTTTAGTGAAAGATTTTAAAAAAGTATACTTTGTTATATAAATTATACCAGAGAATGAGAACACCAAAAAGAAATGCTTCATTTTCTTATTTATAAAATTCAGATTCAATTTGAATGATTTTGTTTTCAGTACTTAGTGTATATTTGACTTATTATTTATCCAAAGATATATCATATTTCAAAATTCGGTTTGATGGAAAGAGTATTGGCCTGGAAGTCAAGGTGACTTGTGTTTGGGTCTTGGTTCTTTTATTAGTTTAACTATAGGCAAATCACTTAATCTATCTGGGTCTTATTTTTCTCATCTGTAAAACATGAAGAATTAGACTACATATTGTTCCATTTTAAAATTACCATTTTAGTGCAGTATAAATGATTTTTGATTCTTTCCTCTTCCTTAACAACATATCCCATTAGTTGCTAACTTTTGTCAGTTCTGTCTCTGTAACATCTCCCTTTCTCTCCTTCACACAGCTTCTGCACTAGTTTTAATCCTCATTTCCTGTCTTTTGTCAAACTATGACAATCTCCTAACACATCTCTGATTATAGGCTCTCCCCTTGCCAATGTCTTCCACAAAGTTGCTAGAATAATAGTCTTAAAATATAGATTGGATCATGTAAAGTCTTCTATCTGCTAACAAATATTCCGTGGCTCCCTATTGCCTAGGTTAAATACAGAATTTATATACAACCCATCACCAGAATGTAGGCAGATTAGCATTAGCATGTTAGATAAAAATGCTTTTGAGTCATAACATTTGATTTTACAGTTTTAGAAGGCTTTAAAAAAAAAAAAATTAGGATTCTAGAGGCAGCTAGGTGGTACATGGATAGAGCACCAGCCCTGAAGTCAGGAGGACCCAAATTCAAATTTGTCCTCAGACATTTAATACTTCCTGCCTGCATGACCCTAGGTAAGTCACTTAATCCCACTTGCCTCAGGGGGGATAAAGAATTTTAAAGTAATATATTATTTGATTTCAGATTTGGTTTAGTAAATCCCTGAATCAGGAACTAAAAGTTTGTCTCTATTATAAAAGCATTGTACTTAATAAAGCCACACAAACTAATTATAGCTATAAAACCTCACATAAATTTGTCTTGTTAAGCCCATACATGCCTTCCTTAAATACATTCTGTTTTTGTCTTGGCTTGTGTGATTCTCTTGGCCTACAAGTATACATTGTATGTTTACCTTTGTTGTCAAGTATCACTAAGGTTACACAACAGTCATTTTCAGTTGCCAAGCATTGTTACAAATATATAAAACATTTCAGTTATAAAGTATTGTTTTTAAATTCAGATTTAGAAGATAAAAAGTAGGCTTTGTAAACATGGGAAGAAAATTGATGAATAAGTAGTAACTCATAAGATTGCTTAGTTAGTCAAGAGAAACTTCCACAAATTTATAAAATAAGTGACACAGATGTTATTTAAAATGTTTTAAAATGAGAATAGTAGAATATTTTGGAAGATTAGTGGGGAGAAATTTTGTACTTCAGATAGATTTTTGAATTTTTTTCATTTAAATTTACTTCCTGTTTACAGAATGATCATGAGCTCGCTATCATTCTTCATACATGAAAAATTGTATGTAATTTGTTCTTTAATCTGATGTCAGAATTCTGAGTCAGATGATATGTGAGTAAAAAACTATTTCAGTTTGGCTGACCAACACTCCATTAACAATAGACTGAAACCAAACATTAAATAAATATTGGTCTTTTAAAAATTAAGACAACTAAATTAGCTGATCTTTTTTCTCTAATTATTTTCTTTGCATCATATGAACATAGCCAAAGTTACATTTAAGAAGAAATTTCACTTACAGTGAAAATCATTCATTTTTCAAGAAAAACAGCTCAAGCCCATCTCATGTGCTCATTATCTTAAAACAAGAACCATGGAAGAACTTTTTTCAGTATCCTTTCTTTTCATCTATAGGGTAAAATGGTGGTAGCTAAAAAAGCTAGAACAGTTTTAGAATTGACTAATATAAGAAAATAGAACAAAAAATAAACAAAACATTCCTTCTATTTTTCTTTAATTAATGAGGTTGCTTACAATAAAATCTTGTAGCATCGAGTCAGAAAACCTGAGTTCAAGTCTCACTTCCTGCCACTGACCATGTCCTTTTGCCTCTCCTGATCTGTTTCCTCTTCTTTGAAGTTAGAAGATTGGATTAGATATAGATAGTCTCTCTCTAATACTTTCTAAATCTAAATATTTGTGAAACTACAATATATGGTTTTACAAATAATATTATCTGTTTTTGATAGATTTTATAAAATTGATTTGAAAGAGAATCAATCTAAAAGACAACTTGGGGAAATTTTGGGGTCATGTAATCAAAAAATGGAGGACTACACATTTTCTTAGAACTGTTTTGATCTCTCAAAACTTCTCTAAATTAGAAATTATATGCCAGAGATGAAGGAACTTTGGCTATCTACATGAATTGAGACACCTGTAATATAAAAGAAGGTCAAACAAACAAATCTATGAACTGAGCAACGTGGATTTTACTCAGGAGCCCTCTTTCATTTTTTATGTCCCATCTAATTAATGATGCAATACATATGCTCTCAATAAAATCCACCCCATACCCAGGACTTTTCCCTTGTGCCTAGCTTATATTGTATTGGATTTAATTGTTCTTTGAATGTTTGATAAAATTTACTTGTGAATGCACCTGTCTCTGGAGGTTTTTTCATAGGGAATTCATTAATGTCTTGTTCAATTTCTTTTTCTAAAATGGGACTAATTTCTTTTCTTTTAATCTGGGCAATTTATATTTTTGTAAATATTCACCCATTTTAATTATACATAAATCAGTATCTATTCATTAGAGAACTCAAAGGTTTTCAGAAGAATTACAGAATATTCATTATGTGAAAGAATGGTCTGTGTCATTAATAATTAGAGAAATGCCAGTCAAATCAGGCCTAAGATTTCACCACACACCACACAAAATGGCAATAGTTAATATTGGAGCCATTATTGAATATATTGTTTGTGAAATTGTGAAATACTTCAACCTTTTAGAAAAGATGTTTTGAATTATGCAAATAAAATCATTAAAATATCCATATCTTTGAACCAGGGACTCCATTTCTAAGCTTCTCCTCTTAGGAAGCTATTGACAAGAATAAAATCCCCATAAACACTAAAATATTTATAGAATTACTTTTTATAATATAAAAAAAGTTGGAAACAGGTAAGTATATTGTAGAATGGTTATATAAATTATGGTGCATAAATATAATGAATATTATTTATTGTATTATAAGAAAGATAAATATGGTGACTATAGAAAAGCATAGAAAGATCCACATATAGTGATGCAGAGTAAAGTAAGAATTCCTCCCCCCTCCTGAATATATGACATTGCAACAACAATTTATTTTTTTCCACATAAAAAATTTTTCTTTTTCCCAGTTACACTTAAAGAAGTTGTTTTTTTTTTGCTTATACATGTACATTTATTTGATGAACAGGGTGAAACAGGAGAGACAGACAGATAGACACACACACACACACACACATACAAGAATAAAAGAATAAGCTAGGAGAAAGTAGGATAGGGGAAAATATAGTTAGTAATCAACTTTGGAAAAAAATATTGACGTGTCTTTAATAAAGATGTCACTTGTCACATATGTGGAAAATGAAGTCAAATTTATAAAAAGAGCTATTTATCCAATGATAAAGATAAAGACAAGATAAGATAAGAGCAGGTACTTTTCAAAGCTACCTATAGCCATATGAAAAATGCTCTAATTTATTACTGATTAGAGAAATTTAAGTTAAAACAATTCTGACGTGTTGTCTCATAAATTTCAGATTGGTTAATATGATAGAAAATTAAAATGACAAATATTGGAGAGGATGCAAGAAAACCAAGATCTTTAATGCCCTATTAGTGGATATGTGAACTGATTCAACCATTTTGTTTTATTTTCTCCAGTCACATGTATAACATTTTTTTATATTTGTTTTTAAAATTTGAGTTCCAGATTCTTTTTCTTCCTCCCCAGTACTGCCCCACCCCCAATGAGAAGGCACATGTGAAATTATGCAAAACAATTCTTTTCACGTTTTAATATTTTAATTTTTGATTTAAGCATTCTGAAGAGTAATTTGTAACTATGCCCAAAGGGCTATAAAACCATACCTACCCGTTTGTCCAGCTTTGCCATTACTAAGTCTGTATCACAACAAGATAAAAAACAGAAAAGGACCTATTTGCATAAAAATATTTATGACATCTCTTTTCTCATGGCAGAAAAATTGGGAAGCAAGGGGGGATGTCCATCAATTGGGAAATGACTGACAAAGTTGTAATATTTGATTGTGATGTAATACTACTGTACTAAGAAGAATGACAAGCAGGATACTCTGAGAAAAATCTGGTAAAAACTTGTACAGATATAAAGGGAAATAAACAGAACCCAGGAGTATTGTACACAGTAACATCAGTATTGAATGATGATCAACTCTAACTCTGAATGACCTAACTTTTTTCAGCAATATAAGGATCCAAAAAAAATTCTGAAGGACTTATGATGAAATATATTGTCCATCCCCAGAGAAAGAAAAGATGGTGTCTGAATGTAGATTGAAGTCTTTTTCTTCCTTCCTTTCTTTTTTTTTTTAATTAAGACTTCTCCTTATTTATTTATTTATCTATTTATCTATCCATCTATTTATTTATTTATTTATTTACTTACTTACTTACTTACTTACATTAAAACTTTTTATTTACAAAGCAGATGCATGGGTAATTTCTCCAGCATTGACCTTCACATAATTTTGTGTTCCAAAATTTTACCTCTTTTTCCCACCCCCCTCCCCCAGGTGGCAGGTAGTCCCATACATCTTAAATATGTTAAAATATATGTTAAATCCAATATATGTGTACATATTTATGTAGTTATCTTGCTGTACAATAAAACTCGGATCTAGAAAGAAAAAGGGAAAAAAACTAAGAAGGAAAACAAAATCCAAGGAAACATCAACAGAAAACATAAAAATGCTATGTTGTGGTCCACATTCAATTCTTACAGGCCTCTCTCTGGATGTATATGGCTGCCTTCATCACTGAACAATTGGAACTGGTTTGAATCATTTCATTGTTGAAGAGAGCCATGTCCATCAGAATGGATCTCGTATAGTTTTGTTCTTGCCATGTATAATGATTCCTGGTTCTGCTCATTTTACTTTGCATCAGTTCATGTAAGTCTCTCCAGGCCTCCCTGAAATCACCCTGTCGGTCATTTCTTACAGAACAATAATAATCCATAACATCTATGTGCCATAATTTATTCAGCCATTCTCCAATTGATGGGCATCCATTTAGTTTCCAGCTTCTATCCACTACAAACAGGGCTGCCACAAACATTTTTGCATATGTGAGTTCCTTTCCCTTCTTTAAGATTTCTATGGGTATAAGCCCAGTAGAAACACTGCTGAGTCCAAAGGGTATGCACAGTTTGACAGCTTTTTAAGTATAGTTCCAAATTGCCCCCCAGAATGGTTAGATCTTTTCATTAGTTCCACTAACAATGTATCAGTGTCCCAGTTTTCCCACAAACCCTCCAACATTTGTCATTGTCTTTTCCTGTCATCTTAGCCAATCTGAAAGGTGTATAGTGGTATCTCAGAGTTGTCTTAATTTGCATTTCTCTGATCAGTAGTGATTTGGAGCATTTTTTCATATAACTAGAAATAGTTTCAATTTCTTCATCCATTGGCCATTTATCAATTGAAGAATGGCTTAAATTTGAATTAATTCTCTAAATATTTTAGAAATGAGGCCTTTATCAGAACCTTTGAATGTAAAAATGTTTTCCCAGTTTATTGCTTCCCTTTTAATCTTGTCTGCATTAGTTTTGTTTATACAAAAACTTTTAACTATAGTAAAATCAAAATTATCTATTTTGTTATCAATAATGATCTCTAGTTCTTTTTTGATCACAAATTCCTTCCTTCTCCACAGATCTGAGAGGTAAACTAATCTGTGTTCTTCTAATTTGTTTATAATATTATTATTTATGTCTAGATCATGAACCCATTTTGACTTTATCTTGGAATATGATGTTAGGTGTAGGCCAGTGCTTAGTTTCTTCCATACTAGTTTCTAATTTTCCCAGAAGTTCTTGTCAAATATTGAAATCTTATCTCAAAAGCTGGGGTCTTTGGGTTTGTCAAACACTAGATTGCTATAGTCATTGACTGTTTTGTTCTGTGAATCTCATCTGTTCCACTGGTCAACTACTCTGTTTCTTATCCAGTACCAAATGGTTTTAATGACTGCTGCTTTGTAATATAGTTTTAGATCTGGTACAGCTAGGCTACCCTCGTTTGCTTTTTTTTTTTTTTTTTCCCCATTAATTCCCTTGAAATTCTTGACTTTTTGTTCTTCCAGGTAAATTTTGTTGTTATTTCTAGGTCAGTAAATTAGTTTATTGGGAGTTTGATTGGTATAACACTAAAGAAATATATTAGTTTAGGTAGTATTGTCATCTTTATTATATTCACTGCTCGACCTGTCCAAGAGCACTTGATATTTTTCCAGATACTTAGATCTGACTTTGTGTGGAAAGTGTTTTGTAGTTTTGCTCATATAGTTCCTGAGAGGGAAAGCCCTTTGCAGATAGATTCCCAAATATTTTACACTATTGACAGTTATTTTAAATGGAATTTCTCTTTGTATCTCTTGCTGTTGGATTTTGTTAGTGATGTATAAAAACGCTGATAATTTATATGGATTTATTTTGTATCTTGAAATTTTGCTAAAGTTGTGGATTATTTCTAATAGTTTTTAAAGTTGATTCTCTGGGGTTCTCTAAGTATACTATCATATCATTTGCAAAGATTGATAATTTGATTTCCTCATTACCTCTCTAATTCCCTTTAATCTTTTTTTCTTCTTTTATTGCCAAAGCTAGCATTTCTAATGCAATATTGAATACTAATGGTGATAATGGACAACCTTGTTTCACTGATTTTACTGGGAAAGTTCCCTTTTATTCCCATTACATATGGTGTTTGCTGATAGTTTTAAATAGATGCTACTGAGTGTTTTAAGGAAAAGTCCACTTATATTCTCTAGTGTTTTTAATAGGAATGGATTTTAGATTTCATCAAATACTTTTTTCTGCATCTATTTAGATAATCATATGGTTTTTGTTAATTTGGTTATTAATATAGTCAGTTATTCTAATAATTTTCCTAATATTGAACCAGCCCTTCATTCCTGGTATAAATCCCATTTGGTCATGATGTATTATCCTGGGGAAGATTTTCTGTAATCTTTTTACTAATATTTTATTTAAGATTTTTGCATCAATAATCATTAGGAAAATTAAATTGGTCTTTAATTTTCTTTCTCTGTTTTTGTCATACCTAGTTTAGATCTCAGATGTCTGTGTCATAAAAGGAATTTAGTAGGACTCCTTCATTCCCTGTTTTTTCATATAGTTTATATAACATTAGAGTTAATTGTTCTTTAAATGTTTGGTAGAATTCACATGTAAATCCATCTGGTCCTGGGGATTTTTTCTTAGGGAGTTGTTAATAGCTTGTTCTATTTATTTTTTCTAAAATGGGACTAGTTAAGTCATTTATTTCTTCCTCTATTAATGTGCACAATTTATTTTTGTATTATTTCACAATATACATGTAAAATGTATATTTTTGTATTCCATTTCACTTAGGTTATCAAATTTATTGGCATAAAGTTGAGCAAAGTAATTCCTAATTATTGTTCTAATTTCTTCTTCATTGGTGGAAAGTTCTCCCTTTTCATTTTTAAGACTATATTTGATTTACTTCTTTCCTTTTTCTAATCAAATTTACTAAAGATTTACCTATTTTGTTGGTTTTTTCATAAAACCAACTCTTTATTTTATTTATTAATTCAATAGTTTTTTTTTTACTTTCAATTTTATTAATCTCTTCTTTTAATTTTAGGATTTCAAGTTTGGTATTTGTGGGGGTTTTAAATTTGCTCTCTTTCTAGCTTAAAAATTTTTAGTCGCAAGCCCAATTCATTGAATTTTCTCTTTTTCTATTTTATTCAAGTAAGTATCTAGAGTTATAAAATTTCCTACTTTGACTGCATCCCACAAATTTTAGTATGTTTTCTTATTATTGTCATTCTTTTGGATGAATTGTTTATTTGTGTCTTATGATTTACTATTTCAACAATTCATTCTTTAGGGATGAGATTATTTAGTTTCGATTTACTTTTTGGTCCATTTTCTCCTGACCTTATATTGTATATGACTTTTATTACATCATGATCTGAGAAAAAAATGCATTTACTATTTCTGCCTTTTTGCATTAGATTTTGAGGTTTTTATGCACTAATACATGGTCAATTTTTGTATAAGTTCCATGGACCACTGAGAAAAAAGTAAACTCCTTTCTGTCCTTATTTAATTTTCTCCAAAGTTCTATTCTAACATTTTGTTTACCTCCTTAACTTCTTTCTTATTTATTTTTTCATTTTATTTATCTAGTTTTTAGAGAGCTAGGTGGAGAGCCCCGACTAGTATAGTTTTGCTGTCTATTTCTTGTTGCATCTCTCTTAACTTCTGTAGGAATTTCCAAGCTATACTACTTGGTGCATATATGTTTAGTATTTATATTGGTTCATTACCTATGTTACCCTTTAGTAAGATCTAGTTTCCTTCATTATCTCTTTCAATTAGATCTGTCTTTGCTTTTACTTAATCTGAGATCAGAATTGCTACCCCTGATTTTTTTTCCTCTCACTGGAATTATAATATATTTTGCTTCAGCTCTTCACCTTCACCTTCACTCTGTACGTATCATTAGGTTTTAAATGTGTTTCTTGTAAACAACATATTGTAAGGTTCTAGCTTTTAATCCAGCTATTTGGATTCCATTTTATGGGGGACTTCATCCCATTCATGTTCATAATTAAAATAACTAACCCTGTATTTTCTGCCATCTTATTTACCCTAGGTTATGCTTTTCTTTTACTTATCCCCTTTCTCTCCTCCCCACTATTTTGCTTTTGTTGACCACCTCCCTCAAACAATCCTTCCCCTTTAGAGCCCCTCCTCCTTTTTATTTTTTAATTTTTTTAAGTGTAACGTTTTATTGACAGAATATATGCCTGGGTAATTTTTTACAGCATTATCCCTTGAACTCACTTCTGTTCCAACTTTTCCCTTCTCTTCCCCCACCCCCTCTCCTATTTGGCAAGCAGTTTTATAGATGTTAAATATGTCACAGTATTTCCTATATGTGTGCAGAACCGAACAAGTTCTCTTGCTGCACAGGGAGAATTGGATTCAGAAGGTATAAATAACCCGAGAAGAAAAACAAAAATGCAAGCAGTTTATATTCATTTCCCAGTGTACTTTCTTTGGGTGTAGCTGCTTCTGTCCTTCCTTGATCAATTGAAACTGAGTTAGATCTCTTTGTCAAAGAGATCCACTTCCATCAGAATACATCCTCATACAGTATCATTGTTGAGGTATATAATGATCTCCTGGTTCTGCTCATTTCACTCAGCATCAGTTCATGTAAGTCTCGCCAGTCCTCTCTGTAGTCATCCTGCTGGTCATTCCTTACAGAACAGTAATATTCCATAACATTCATATACCACAATTTACTCAACCATTCTCCAATTGATGGGCATCCATTTATTTTCCAATTTCTAGTCACTACAAAGAGGGCTGCCACAAACATTTTGGCACATACAGGTCCCTTTCCCTTCTTTAGTATCTCTTTGGGGTATAAGCCCAGTAGAAACACTGATGGATCAAAGGGTATGCACAGTTTGATAACTTTTTGAGCATAGTTCCAAATTGCTCTCGAGAATGGCTGGATGTGTTCACAATTCCACCAACGATGTATCAGTGTCCCTGTTTTCCCACAGCCCCTCCACACATTCCGTATTATCTTTCCCTCTCATTCTAGCCAATCTGACAGGTGTATAGTGGTATCTCAGAGTTGTCTTAATTTGCATTTCTCTGAATAATAATGATTTGGAGCATATTTTCATATGTCCAAATATGTTTCAATTTCTTCGTCTGAGAATTGTCTGTTTATCTCCTTTGACCATTTATCAATTGGAGAATGACTTGATTTCTTATAAATTAGAGTCAATTTCTATATATTTTGGAAATGAGGCCTTTATCAGAACGTTTGACTGTAAAAATGTTTTCCCAGTTTATTGTTTCCCTTCTAATAATGCAGTTTTGTTTGTACAAAACCTTTTCAATTTGATATAATCAAAATTTTCTATTTTGTGGTTAATAGTGATCTCTAGTTCTTCTTTGGTCATAAATTCCTCCCTCTTCCACAGATCTGAGAGGTAAACTATCCTATGCTCTTCCAATTTATTTATAATCTCATTCTTTATGCCTAGGTCATGAACCCATTTTGACCTTATCTTGGTGTACGGTGTTAAGTGTGGGTCAATGCCTAGTTTCTGCCATACTAATTTCCAATTTTCCCAGCAATTTTTGTCCAATAATGCATTCTTATCCCCAAAACTGGGGTCTTTGGGTTTGTCAAACACTAGATTTTTAAAGTTATTGGCTGTTTTATCTTTTGAACCTAACCTATTCCATTGATCAACTAGTCTATTTCTTAGCCAATACCAGATGGTTTTAGTAACCACTGCTTTATAATATAATTTTAGATCTGGTACAGCTAGGCCACCTTCATTTCATTTTTTTTCATTAATTCCCTTGAAATTCTTGACCTTTTGTTTTTCCATATGAACTTTGTTGTTATTTTTTCTAGGTCATCAAAATAGTTTTTTGGGAGTCTGATTAGTATAGCGCTAAATAAATAGATTAGATAGTATTGTCATTTTTATTATATTTGCTCACCCAATCTAAGAGCATTTAATATTTTTCCAGTTGGTTAGATCAGACTTAATTTGTATGGAAAGTGTTTTGTAGTTTTGCTCATAAAGTTTCTGATTTTCCCTTGACAGATAGATTCCTAAATATTTTATACAGTCAGTAGTTACTTTAAATGGAATTTCTTTTTGTAACTCTAACTGTTGGGTTTTGTTAGTGATATATAAGAATGCTGATCACTTATGTGGGTTGATTTTGTATCCTGCAACTTTGCTAAAGGTGTGGATTGTTTCTAATAACTTTTTAGTAGAATCTCTGGGGTTCTCTAAGTATACCATCATATCATCAGCAAAGAGTGATAATTTGGTTTCCTCATTGCCTATTCTTATTCCTTTAATCTCTTTCTCAACTCTTATTGCCAAAGAGCATTTCTAATACAATATTAAATAGTAATGGTGATAGTGGGCAACCTTGTTTTACTCCTGATCTTATTGGGAATGGTTGCAGTTTGTCCCCCTTACATATGATGCTTACTGCTGGTTTTAAATGGATGCTACTGATTATTTTAAGGAAAAGCCCATTTATTCCTATACTCTCAAGAGTTTTTAATAGGAATGGATGTTGGATTTTATCAAATGCTTTTTCTGTATCTATTGAGATGATCATATGGTTTTTTATTAATTTGATTATTAATATGGCCAATTATGCTGATAGTTTTCCTAATATTGAACCAGCCCTGCATTCCTGGTACTTGATCGTGGTGTATTATCCTGAGGATGATTTTCTGTAGTCTTTTTGCTAATATCTTATTTAAGATTTTAGCATCAATATTCATTAGGGAGATTGGTTTATAATTTTCTTTCTCTGTTTTCAGCCTACCTGGTTTAGGTATCAGTACCATGTCTGTGTCATAAAAGGAATTTGATAGGACTCCTTCATTCCCTATTTTTTCAAATAGTTTATAAAGCATTGGGGCTAATTGTTCTTTGAATGTTTGATAGAATTCACATGAAAATCCATCTGGTCCCGGGGATTTTTTTTTTAGGGAGTTGATTAATAGCTTGTTCTATTTCTATTATTAAAGCTTTTTATTTTCAAGACATATAATATACGTGGATATTTTTTCAACAGTAATCCTTGCCAAAAATAGCATTTTCCAAAGAAAGTTATGTTTAGTTTTTATTGTATGAATAAGAAAATTATATATATATATATATATATATATATATAAATAATATTTAGTTCTTTAGTATGAAATAAGTGCTAAGAATTTTAGACTAGAATTTGATACTTATCTGTATGAAAACACTTAGAAATTTTTAGATCCTATTGCATAACTTTTATTTCTTCCCTTCTTTTTCTCTTAAAAGTATAGGGTATAATAGCATTAGATGAACATTCTTTGTTTTGTAAGTTGAGTTGAAATTGTGGTATTTTATTAGCTGAATTGAAAAAAATATGCAGTCTGATCTTTTATAGTTAATTATTCAACATCTCATAAATGTATATTATTTATTACAGCATAGAAAATTGCTTTGTTTCAAGTTGCCTTATTTAAGACAATTAGTTGTCTGGGTTGGAAATACTTTTAAAAATGGGTTTTCCTCCCTTGAGTTCTCAGGGTGGGCTAAACATTAATAAATGGTGCCATGTTTATTTTTTTTAACTCATATTTTGTAATGGGCATTGGCACTCTCATCAAAAGATCCCAAAGAGCTACTTTTTAATAGATTTCATTTGTTAGGAAGATTTTTGTAGAAGACATAAAAAGTGTAAATAACATACATATATTTAGTCCTTTATTCTTGTAGGATACCTTATGAAATAGTATTTATTAAATATTTCAAGAATCTGGAATTTTAGGGGGTGGTTTTCCTTAATCCATCTTTGCTGAATGCAGCTCCTTTTTATTTTAGTTGACTTTAAGTCAACTCTCTGGCTTTGTGGGCCCTGTTAGAACTTCTATTCTGATGGCAATTATCTATATATAACAATAAGACCTCAGAGAAGGGTTTTAGTAAGAGGTTATAAATTAAAAATTCACTGTTTACAGTGATTGTGATTTTTCTGACTAAGGTTATAATATTGACTATTCTTTTGCAAGCACACATAGACCAACATGAAGTAATGAAAAGAAACTTGAGTTCTCTTTTCATTTTTACTCCTAAGTAGCTGTGGCTTCTTGTTATTCAGGCATAGACTCTTTGTGACTCTATTTGGGGCATTCTTGTTAAAGATGCTGGAGTGATTTGCCATTTTCTTTTCCAACTCATTTTACAGATGAGGAACTGAGACAAACAGGTGACTTGGCCAGAGTCACATAGCTAGTAACTAGCTGAAGTCAAATTTGAACTCAAGAAGATGAATCTTCCTGATACTGTGCTATCTAGTTGCCCTTTGTATTTTTTGGTAAGGCTGAGGTTCCTTATAGTTTTAATATTGTGTGATATTCATGGGTCCATTGGTTATTGGTAAAATTTCATTTATTATGACTAGGCATGTTTGAAGTGTTTCCATTTTCTTTGTTTAATAAAAATGGCATGTATACCATCTTTTATTCCCACTATATATGTATAATGTTCTCTTCTTTGAAGTGCAGTTATGATGAAACTTTTCTATATTTCTGTGTCTCAAAAAGGATATAAAATTGCTTAGCCAAATCTGGTTAACATGCTTGTTTTCTTGTAGCCTTTTGTCAAAAGACTATGAGATTGAAAAATAGCACCTGGAAAACACATTTTAAGGCATTCTTGTTAAAGATGCTGGAATGATTTGCCATTTTCTTTTCCAACTCATTTTACAGATGAGGAACTGAGACAAACAGGTGACTTGGCCAGAGTCACATAGCTAGTAACTAGCTGAAGTCAAATTTGAACTCAAGAAGATGAATCTTCCTGATACTGTGCTATGTAGTTGCATTTTATCATTTTCAGAATTATTTCTGCCTTTTCATTTTGGACTGAGATAATATGCTCTTGCATGTATTAGCTCTGATAATATGGCCATTCAGACATCTCTCAGCCATTTTTTAAAAAGCAAATTCCCCATGATCCATGTCTTCTATAGTTCATATTTTAAATTTCTTAGGAAGCTTTTCTTAATTGGTTCTTCCTGTTCTCCAATCCAAGGATCTCAAAACTCTTTTTGTCACATCCCTATCAGCATAAATAATTTTATGTGCGCAAATACACACATCTATATCTATTTATGAATTATGTATAGATAATATTATTGTATCTATTTATTCTACATACATATTAAAATACACAAAATAATAAAAATGTTAAAATATGATATAAAGATTAAACAATTATTTTTTCTTTTTATGAAGTAACTTAATTGATGAACAATATAATTTTGATTTCATAGTTTGAAAGCAAATGTGATTGAATATATTTCATTTTGGGGGAAAATTACTATGAATGATTAGGGAAGATCTGTAAATAAAAATTGCTTGTTAGTAAGCATTCAGTTAATTTCATTAGTATAGTTATCCAAAAATTTGCATCTCTTTTTAAAAATACTTTTTCAGTGCAAAATACAAAATATAACAATTAGATAAATTGTGATAGTCAATGAACATTTCAACAAATTGTTTCTCAGTGACTGCATTCCATCCAAGTGAAATGTTTTTGATTTCTAATAAATAGAAAGTTTTCAATATAAATCCATTTTTTTCTTTATGAATTTTAAATGGAAGTTTAAGTTCTACTTCTTTTGTATTTGAATTATTGGGTTGATAAAAGGAGAAGAAAAAGAACATTTATTTATAGAAGGAAAAATGACAAGCCACTTGTGAAGAAAACATTCTCACAGGAAACAAAAAATGTGAGGAGACATATAAACTGTTGAAATGACTGGAAAGAGAACTTCACCTTGGTTGATTATCCTGAGATGACTTCTTTGAGGAGGAAAGTTTTGTAAAGAACTCTATGGGAGACTGTAGTCCATCAACTCATTTACATGTAATTTTAAAAAAAAAAGAATTCTGGAACTTCTAACTGATACAATTATAAATCTTGTTAACTTGGAACTACGGAAACATGATACATACAAGAGGTTTTATTTTGTAAGGGAAATATGAGTAACCACCAAAGAGTCTTTATTTTCAGGCTTTAGAGATAGTTTAAAAAGATAGCAGATTGGAGTTAAGAAACTAGCAAGAGAAGCAACTTTGAAAATAAGCTTTAGACTGAAATGGGCCAAAGAATATAGAAGGCTTCTTGCTGAAACAGCTACCAACTTGCCTGCTAATTTGCTTATTGGAAAAGTTATTGCTTTGATGATTGACTAGAGAAAGACAGAAGTAGCTGCTCTAAGTTCATTGGCTGAGAGTGAATTCAGATGATTTATCAAGGGTTTTTAAATTTTTACTCTCCAGTGTCATGTTATGCTTGAGAGAGGGAAGTCTCTCAAAGGTGCTCTTTTGCATTCTACTAAGTTTTTTTTGACAGAGACAAAGTAAGGGAAAAAAAGTATTTTTTTTGTTTTGTTTTGTTTTGTTTTTTAAATCTGTTTTGCTAACAGGAGGCTTGGAATTGATTTGACAAAGCATAATCCCTTGATTTTTGCAGACCTGAAGAACTTAGCAGTTGTCTGACATAAGGAACCTCTTGTACCTGAAAGACGTAATAGATTTTTTGGTGCTTTGTTGAATGTGATTTGGGGGGGGGGGAGGGAATTGTTTTACCTCTTTGGGAAAGGAAAAAAACAGAGATTGGACTTGTGTTGGAATCTTTACAAACTGTCAAGTCATTAGAGTTGATAGAGACAATACTTATCTAATTTAGCATGGTTCAGTATCATTGATCTGATCTTACAAGGAGATGTTTTGGGCCAGAACCTGAAACAAGATACTAAGTAGAATTAACTGATGCAATGCTTGTGTTCACACCTTTAGAGAGCTCATATAAGCAAGAAGTATTTAAGTACTCATTGGAGTTCACAAGTATGGGAGAGTCACAAAGTAAACTTTGTAACTTTGTGAATTCACACCTCTCTTAAAGCTCTTAGGGCCAGAGAGCACTCTGGGAGAAAACCCATAATCCCATTCTCTCAGAAGAGATCATATAAAAGCCCAGTCAAGGGAGTTCAGCTGAATTAGATTGGAGAGGAGCATTCTGGGACAGATACAGAGTACTCTGGGAGGAAACCCATAATCCCGTGTGTGTGTGTGTGTGTGTGTGTGTGTGTGTGTGTGTGTATACAGGAGCATAAATAGAGCTTCAGTGATATATAAAGAAGCATAAATAGAGCTTCAATGAGCCAGTCAAGGGAGTTCAGCTGAATTGGAGGCTGAAGAAAGCAGAGGCAGAAACAAAGGACAAAGCTGCAAGAGCTCTTGGAACCAAGCAGAGAGATAGGCCTCTAAGAAAAATTAATGGGGCTCTTTTGGAAGAAGCAATAAAAGATCTGAACTTTTAGCACCTGGCTGCATTTGGGTGATTATTACTTTTAACTGAAACTAAGGCTGACTCCAGAAAACCTCCCCAAGAAGAATCATTATATTATTTTAAAAGAAGAAAATCACAACATTTTGGCGCCCAACGTGGTGCTGACACCCCCCCCCCTCCCCCCAGTTGATTTCAGTGGAAAAGCTCCAATCCTAATTTCAGTGGAAAAGCCTCTGATCCTGGTTCCAGGGGAAAATACTCTTCAACCCACAAATTAGGGTGAGTACAACAAAGAAATTTTGTTAAAAGAGTTAAAATAGAATTTCAGCTAACATGGGGCAGATATTTAGAAAACACCTTCTGTTTCTGTTCAAGTAAAATGTTTAGAGAGCATTGTTAAGGTTTTGGAAAGCCAAGGTTTGATTATAATTTTGGAGCAGATCACTGAACTTTTAGAAACTGTTAAGAACATATGTCCTTGTTTCTCTCTGGAAAAAGAATTAGATTTAGACGAGTGGAAATTAGTAGGAGAGGATCTTTGTCAATTCTATAATAAAATGGATTTAACTCAATGTCCAAAGGCATACTTAATACATATAATTTAATACAACTGGCTTTAGGAAATTTTTTAACTATTAAAATAAGGAAAAAGAAAAAAAACAGCAGGAGGGAGAGGTGCCAACTAAACTAGGTGAAAAGCAGGTAGAATCAGATAAGAATGGAGTTAAGTACAATTCTGAGGGTGATACTTCACAGCAGGAGGAATTAGATCATTCCACATTTCATGACCCTCCCCCCTCAATTAACCCTTCATGGGGGGGAGGGAGAGAGGCAAAAACACAATCTGAATCTCCTGTGAAGCAGAATATGACAAGTTTAGAAGAGGCATTAATTAAAGCAAAAAATGAAGGAGAAGATATATTGGAGTTTATAAATGCATATCCTGTGATTGAAAAACTTGAGTCTTCAGGTCAAAAAGAGAGAAAATACACTCCTTTTAATTTGGTAAAAATTAAAGATTTGAAAAAGGATTGCACTCTTTATGGGGCTACATCCTCTTATGTTAAGCTGTTACTAGATAATTTGTCTTATGAAATCTTAACCCTGAATGATTGGATATCCATAGCAAAGACATGTCTAGAACCTGGACAAAATTTGTTGTGGCTTCTGGAGTTTCATGAATTATGTCGGATGCAAGCCCAATGCAATAGGCAAACAGGAGCTAATGTATAAATAGCTTTTGACCAACTAGCTGGTGAAGGTCAGTATGCAAAGAATTCAGAACAGATTTATTATCCCATAACAGTGTATAAGCAAATTTCTAAGGCTGCAATAAAACCTTCTTTTTGTGCTGTTTTGTTGGAATCTTTACAAACTGCTAACTCATTAGAGTTGATAGATGATTCCACTGAAATCTCCCAAAGTGCTCTGTGTCTGCACCAGAGTGTTCTTCTTCAATCCAGCCGAACTCCTTTCTGCCACCAGCCTGCCAAGTGGAAAATATTCTGGAATAGATCTCTCTTCACTGGCCTTCTATCTGACTCTTCTGAGAGAATGGGATTATGGGTTTTCTCCCATAGTGCTCTCTGGCCCAAAGAGCTTCAAGGGAAGTGTGAATTCACAAAGTTACAAAGTTTACTTTGTGAATCTGGCATACTTGTAAACTCCGATGAGTAAAGGTGTAAACACAAGCATTGTACCAATTAGTCCTACTTAGTACCTTGTTTCAGGTTCTGGCCCAAAACATCTTCTTGTAAGATCAGATCAACTCTAATTAGTTAGCAGTTTGTAAAGATTCCAACAGTGTTTTCACTCCTTTTTTGAGCAGTCAGGGAAGGTGTGATCACCTTTTTTGGGGGGGTTCTCACCTCCTTGAGAAGTCAGGGAGGTCATGACCACCCTATATTCTGAAACAAAAGAAAGTGGAATGTTCGGCTATTTTGGAGGAAGCAATAAGAGATTTGAACTTTTAGCATCTGGCTGCATTTGGGTGATTATTACTTTTAACTGAAACTAAGGCTGACTCCAGAAAACCTCCCCAAGAAGAGAGAACCATTATATTATTTTAAAAGAAGAAAATCACAACAGACTTGTAGTCAACCAAGCAGTCAATAAGCATTTGTTGAATGAATTCAACTTTTAAGCAACTATATACAAATAAGATATAGAGTATTAATTGGAAAATCATAGAGGGAAGGAACTTGTATGAGTGATGAGAAAAAGATTCTTGTGGATTTTAGTTTAGACTTGAAGCTAGGAAGCCAGGAGGCAAAGAAGAGAAGAAAGAAAATTCCAGCTACAGGGATAACCAGTGAAAATGCAGTGAGTCAAAAAGAAGAATCAAGAATAAAGTAAGGTGCCAGAGATAAAAGAAGAATTATGGATAGGTCCTGGCATGTGGATCTAGTAGTTTGTGATTATGGCAGTACCATTCATGGTATCAGCAAAATTTTAAAAAGAAAGGTAGTGAGATTCATTGCTAAAATTGTCAATTTTCAGATGTGGCAAAAGAGCCAATTAGAAATATCTTATATGCAGATGAAGAAACTGGGTTAGTACAGTATTTATAGAACCAATGAGAGAGTAGAGCTTGATATATGAATATGAATTATATGAATTAGATTATAAGTGAAACTTTGTGAATAGATAAGCTCCCTGAAGGGAATACTATATTATATGTAAGGCAAAAGATCAACAACAGAGAACGATGATGGTATTACATTGATGATGACAATGATGATGATGATGATTTCGCTATATATTTATAATTCTCTATTTAGAAATTTTCCTTTATCAGAGATCTTGGACATAAAAAAATTCCCTCAGTTTTCTGCTTCCCTTTTAGTGTTGACTGCATTGGTTTTTTTTTTTTTTTTGTACAAAACCTCTTTTAATTTAATATAATCAAAATTATCCATTTTGCATTTCATAATGTTCTCTAGTTCTTCTTTGGCCATAAATTCCTCCCTTCTCCACAAATCTGAGAGGTAGACTGTTCCTTGTTCTCATAATTTACTTATAGTATGTTTAAATCACGAACACATTTCAACTTTATCTTGGTACAGAGTGTTAGGCTTTGATCAATGCTAAATTTATGCCATACTATTTTTCAATTTTCCCAGCAATTTTTGTATAATAATGATTTCTTATCCCAGATTCTGGAGTCTTTGGGATTATCAAATACTAGATTATTGTAGTCATTGATTATGGTATCTTGTGAACCCAACCTAGTCCACTGATCTACTACTTTATTCCTTTGCTACTACCAAATGGTTTTGATGTCCACCGCTTTATAATATAGTTTTTGGTCTGGTATAGCTAGGTCACCTTTGTTTTGCATATTTTTTTTTTCACTAAATCCCTTGAAATTCCTGATCTTCTAAGTGATTTTTGTTAATATTTTTTTCTAATTTTAGCAAATAATTTCTTGGCAGTTTAATTGATATGGCCCTAAGTAGCTTAATTTAGGTAAAATTGTTATTTTCATTATATTAGCTCAACTTACCTGCTCACAGGGATTCTTCTAATTGTTTAGATCTAACTTTATTTATGTAAAGGGTTTTGTAATTGTGTTCATATAGTTCCTGACTGTGTCTTGGCAGGTATACTCCCAAATATTTTGTATTTTACAATACAGTTATTTTAGATGGAATTTGCTGCTGGACTTTGTTGGTAACATATAGAAATGCCAATGGTTTGTATGGATTGATTTTGTATCTTGCAGTTAATACCATCATATCTTCTGCAAAGAGTGATAATTTTGTTCCTCATTGCCTACTCTAGTTCCTTCAATTTCTGTTTCTTCTCTTCTTATTAAAGGTAATATTTGTAATATAATATTCAATAGTAATGGTAATAGTGGGCAACCTTGTTTCGCCCCTGACCTTACTGGGAATGCTTCTCTCTTATCTCCATTGCATATGATGTTTGCTGTTGGTTTTAGATAGGTGCTCTTATCATTTAAAGGAAAACTCAATTTATTCCTCTGTTCTCTGTTGTTTTAAATAATTTTAATAAAAATTTTTATTATAACTTTAATTTGATAACACCCATTTGGATATTGTATTTTGTGAAATTTTTTTCCTGCATCTTCAACAAACATTTTTAAAGCATTCACTAAGTCCTTACTTGCTAAAACATTTTATTGAAATGCACTTTCAGGGATTGCTATTTTGCCACTTTGGGACAGGTTGAGAGCCACTTGGCCTATATAGGGACCCAA
Organism: Antechinus flavipes; assembly: GCF_016432865.1. Classification (NCBI taxonomy): domain Eukaryota; kingdom Metazoa; phylum Chordata; class Mammalia; order Dasyuromorphia; family Dasyuridae; genus Antechinus; species Antechinus flavipes. The sequence continues at coordinate 232,896,371 of NC_067402.1, forward strand.
AAGGGACTAAGATTTAGCAGGCCAAAATAATAACCTTTTTTCTTAATGCAGTTGTATGATACTATGTCCAGCATGAGATTAGTTATCCTTATTGGCAATGTACCAACTTTCTAATCTTTGCTATTTTTGTAATGGCCACAAAGTGGTTGTTTAACGCATGAAATTTCTGATGAGTGCTGACATGGCCATAAACAACACTTTGCTGTGGGAGGCCTAGACAAAATATCTCCATTGGTTCTCATTCCAAAGGGATGATTGTCTAAGTCCTATGCTTTCCATGTCTCAGACCACTTGGCCAGGCCCATAGTCATTTCATCGGAATTAGTTTACTCCTTCATTGTGTAACTATTCCTCAAAGATCTTAAATATCAGTTCCACAGCTTAGATCACTTGTGACAAGTAGTTCTATGCTAAATTTCTGACATATTACTTTCCAGTTTTCCTAGCAATTTTTATCAAATAGTGAGCTCTTATCCCAGAAGCTGGATCCTTGTGTTTTTCAAACAATAGATTACTATAGTCATTGATTATTTTGTCATGCATCTAATCTATTCCATTGATTAACTGTTCTATTTTTTAGCCAGTACTAGATGGTTTTGTTGATTGCTGCTTTATAATAGAGGTTTAGATATGGTACTGCTAGATCAACAATCTTTGCATTTATTTTTATTATAGCTTTTTATTTATAAAACATATGCATGGGTAATTTTTCAACATTGCCCCTTGCAAAACCTTCTATTCCAACTTTTCCTTCCCCCCACCACATGTAGTATAATACATGCTAAATTTGTTAAATTTATTTGTTAAATCCAATATATGTATACAGATTTATACAGTTATCAAAAACAATCAGATCTAGAAAGAAAGATAAAAACCTCGGAAGGAAAACAAAAATGCAAGCAAACAATAACTGAAAGAGTGGAAATGTTATGTTGTGGTCTATCCTCATCTCCCATAGTTCTTTATCTGGGTATAGTTGATTCTCTTCATTACTGAACAATTGAAACTGGTTTGAATCAACTCATTGTTGAAAAGAGCCACATCCATTAGAGTTGATCATGTTTTAATCTTGCTGTTGCTGTGTATAATAATTTCATGGTTCTGCTTACTTCACTTGGCATCAGTTCATATAAGTCTCTCTAGGCCTCTCCGAAATCATCCTTACACAATAATAATATTCCATAACATTTATATACCACAATTTATTCAGCCATTCTTCAATTGATAGGCATCATGCAGTTTCTAGCCATTACAAAAAGGGCTGCCAAAACATTTTTATTCACGTGGGTCCCTTTCCTTTCTTTAAGATCTTTTTGGGATAGTAGTAACACTGTTGGATCAAATGGTATGCACAGTTTGTTAACTTTTTGAGTATAGTTCCAAATTATTCTCCAGAATGGTTGGATTTCTTCACAATTCCACCAAAAATGTGTCAGGGCCCCAGTTTTCCCACATCCCCCCCAACATTCATCATTATCTTTTCCTGTCATCTTAGGCAATCTGAGAGGTGTGTACTTATATCTCTTAATTTGTCTTTCTCTGATTAATAATGATTTGGAGCACCTTTTCATATGACTAGAAATAGTTTCAGTTTCTTCATCTTAAAATTGTCTGTTCATAGCCTTTTCCATTTCATATTTTAGGTAGTTGTGGAGAATGGCTTGATTTCTTATAAACTTGAGTCAATTTCTATATATTTTGGAAATGAGGCCTTTATCAGAACCTTTAACTGCAAATATGTTTTCCCAGTTTATTGCTTCCCTTTTAATTTTGTCTGCATTAGGTTTGTTTGTACAAAATATTTTTAACTCAGTATAATCAAATTTTTCTATTTTGTGATCAATAATGATCTCTAGTTCTTCTTTGGTCACAAATCCCTTCCTCCTCCACCAGTTTGAGAGGTAAACTATATTATGTTCTTCTAATTTATTTATAATCTCATTCTTTATGTCTAGATCATGAACCCATTTTCACCTTATCTAGGCCCTTTTTTTCATCACGATTTTCAGGGAGTCCAATAATCCTTAAATTATCTCTCCTAGATCTATTTTCCAGGTCTGTTGTTTTCCCAAGTAGGTTTTTAACATGTTTTTCTATTTTTTCTTTCTTTTCTTTTTTCTTTTCTTTTCTTTTCTTTCTTTTTTTTTTTTTTTTTTTTTTTGGTTTTGCTTGTCTGATTCTTGATGTCTCATAATTCATTTCCATTTATTCAGTTCTTATTTTTAATGAATTATTTTCTTTATTTAATTTAAATTGTTCTTGTATTTGTCCAATTGAGTTTTTTATTGAGTTGTTTTGTTCTTTGAAATTTTTTTCAGTTTCAAAATTTTTTTTAAGTAATTTTCTTTTTCCATTTCACAAATTCTGTTTTCCTGGGAGTTCTTTACCTTTTCCATTTCATATTTTAGGTAGTTCTTTTCTTTTTCCATTTTTTCAACTCTTTCTTTTAATGAGTTATATACCTTTTCCAAACCCTCTTTCTCCTTTCCTTTCCTCATTTTTCTTATAGCTCTCTTTTAAGATCCTTTTTAATTTCTTCTAGGAGAGCCTTGTATGGTGGGGACCAGGTTATATCATCCTTTGGGTCTTCATCTGGAGAGTCTGCTTTTAGTCTCCTTGGGGTTTGAAATCTGTTTTTCTCTTTTACTATAGAAGCTGTCTATAGTTAGATCTTGCTTTGCCTTTTTACTCATTTTTAGAAAAAAAAAGTTAGGATCTGCTTTTAGAGCAGGAAGTTCCAAGCCTCCTCTGCATGCAGCAGGAAGCAGGAGCAGAGAAGCAGCAGCTGTGCTGGGATTGTGCTGAGTCACTTCCAGTGTTGAGGGGCTGTGGCCAAGTCCCATGAAACTTTGGTACTTTTGGGTTCACTCTTCACCTTTTGTGTTTCTGTTGGATGTTTTATAACTTTTCTGCTGATCTACTGGCTTGCAACCAGGGAGTAGCAAACGCTGTTGTAGAGCCCTCCACAACTCACTGCAGGGAGTTTGAACTACCTTTCAGACACCAAGCCTTCTCTACTTCCCCCCTCGCTCCTCCTCCACCCCCTATCCCTCTCTGTTCACCTTGTGCTGGCCTCAGTGCTCTGTCTAATGAAAACAGACCTTTTCTGGGGTCTTTGAAATTATTCTCTGCTGGTAATTTGCTGCACTCCCAATATTTGTGGATTCTGCCAGTCCAACACTATTTCAGAGGCTGAATTTTGTAATTAATGTGAGGGTAGTAGCAAAACTCAGAAAGAAGTGTCTCTTCCCCACCATCTTGGCTCCACCCCCTCCTTTGCATTAAAAAAAATAATTCTCTTGATGTTCTTGACCTTTTCTATTTCCAGATGAATTTTGTTATTATTTTTTTTTTCTACTCTAACCTAACTTTTTGTCAGTTTGATCAGGTATAGCCCTATTTGAATAAGTAGACTAATTTAGGTACAATTATTATTTTTTATTAAATTAGTTCTACATACTCATGAGCATTTGATATATTTCCAATCATTTAGTTACTTATTTGTGTAAAAAATGTTTTATGATTTTGTTCATATAGTTCCTGGATTTGTCTTGGGAAATAGATACCAAAATATTTTATTTTGTCTTCAATTACTTTAAATAGGATTTCTCTTTCTCTTGCTGCTGTTTGTTAGTAACATAGAAATGCTAATCATTTTCCTGGATTTATTTTATATAAAACTTTGGTAAAGTTGTTAATTGTTTCAAGTCTTGCTACTCTAGGATTTAGATGATACTCTTAGGATTCTCTAAGTATTCTATCATAATATCTTCAAAGAATGACAGTTTTATTTCCTCATTGTTGATTCCAAATCCTTCTATTTTTCTTTTCTTATCAGTAGAGCCAACATTTTTTAATATAATATTAATAATAGTGCTCCTAATGTACATCTTTGTCTCATCCCTTATGTTAGAGAATGCTTCTAGCTTTTCCATATTACACATAATGCTTGCTGATGGTACTTACTATTTTAAATAAAAGTCCCTTTATTTCTGTGCTCTTTAGAATTTTCAATAGTAATGGATGCTGTATTTTATCAAAAGCTCTTTCTTTTCTTTTTTTCTGCATCTATTGAGATTATCATATGATTTCTGTTAATTTTATTATTAACGCAATCAATTATTCCAATTATTTTCCTTATATTGAACTATCTCTTCATTCCTGGTAAAAATTCTCACTTGGTCAGAGTATAAGTATAGTATTTCTGCTGAGAAGTTGTTGTAATCTGTTTGCCATTGTTTTATTTAAAATTTTTGCATCAATATTCATTTAGGTAAATTGGTGCATAATTTTCTTTCTCTGTTTTGGCTCTTTGATATGGAGTTATCAATACCATATTTATATAACAGAAGCAATTTGGCAGGTCTCCTTGTTTGCCTATTTTTCCAAATATTTATATATTATTTGAATTAATTATTCTTTAAATGTTTGGTAGAATTCACTTGTAAATCCATCTGATCCTAGAGAGTCATTCTTAAGAAGTTAATTGATGAAAGTATTAGCATCGAAAATGAAGAGTGAATTTACCACCAATGAAGAAATTAAAGCATTAATAAAGATAAGTTTTTACAGAAATATTAATTGCCTAAATTAATAGAAGAAAAATGCTAATACTTTCATTTTTCTTTTATTTTTATAATCAAATTAATCAGATATTTATCTATTTTGTTGATTGTTTTTATTAATTAGTTCAATAGCATTTTTAGAACTTTTAATTTGATATTTAATTGGAGATTTTTAGTTGGTGTTTTTAGCTTTTAAAAAGTTACATGCCAAAAATCATTGATCTCTTCTTTCTGTTTTATTCATTTAAATATTTAAAGATAAATAATTTACCATAAGAAGTAATTTGCTTGCATCTCATAAGTTTTGGTATGTTGTCTTGTCATCCTCTTAGATAAAATGTTTGATTGTTTCTCTGATTTATTGTTTGATCTACTCCTTTTTTTTAGATTAGATTGTTTAATTTTTTTTTTCCCCCTTGGCAAATATAGTGGTTTGCCATTTCCTTCCTTTTTTTCCCCCTTAGCTTATTAAGTTTTCATACACATTGCTTTATGAATCATGTTGGGAGAGAAAAATCAGAGCAAAAGGAAAAAAATCATGTGAGGAAAAAAAAAACAGAAAATAAAGAACATATATGTGCTTCTGTTTTATGGAAGAGTTCCTCTCATTTACATTCACAGTTATGATTACCAGCTCTATATTTTCCTCTTTCATATTTTTTCCTCTTAATATACTTTTATTTTCCCTTTCCACCCTATCCTTAGTAGTGTTTTTTTTTTTTTTGATCCAACCTGCCTACTACCTTACTCTCTATCACCCTTTTACCTTTTTCCCCTAGTATTTCTGACTTCCTTTTTCTTTCTTCTTTTTCCTTTTCTTTATAGGATTAGATGAATTTCTTTACTTAACTGAATTATTAAATTCCCTCTTTGAGCTAAAACTGATCAGATCAAGCTTCATTCAATGCTCATCCCAGGACTTTCTTTCCCTCAATTGCAATTAAGTCTTTGTATCCCTCTTTATGTGATCTAACTTGTCCTATTGTACCTTTGCTTTCCTCTTCCCCCAAAATAGTACTTTTTCCTCCCCTTAGTGTTTTTTTTTAATATCATCACATCAGAGTCCATTCACAGTCACATGCTCTATCCATGTGATGCCCCCCTCTTCTGCCCTAGTAATAGATACAGTGCTCAAGAATTACAAATATCATTTTGCCATCTAGGAATATAAATCATTTAAGTGATATATTATTCATATTAATATGTTATGCATTTTTTCATAATTATAACTTTTTATTGACAGAACCCATGCCTGGGTAATTTTTTACAACATTATCCCTTGCACTCACTTCTGTTCCAACTTTTCCTCTCTCTCCCTCCATCCTCTCCCCCAGATGGCAAGCAATCCTATACATGTTAAATATGTCACAGTATATCCTAGATACAATATATGTGTGCAGAACTGAACAGTTCTCTTATTGCACAGGAAGAATTGGATTCAGAAGGTAAAAATAACCCAGGAAGAAAATGCAAAAGTTTATATTCATTTCCCAGTGTTCTTTCTTTGGTTTTGCTGCTTTTGTCCATCATTAATCAAATGAAAGTGAGTTAGATTTCTTTGTCGAAGAAATCCACTTCCTTCAGAATACATCTCCATACAGTATCGTTGTTGAAGTATATAATGATCTCCTGGTTCCGCTCATTTCAGTTAGCATCAGTTCATGTAAGTCTCTCCAAGCCTCTCTGTATTCATCCTGCTGGTCATTCCTTACAAAGCAATAATATTCCATAACATTCATATACCACAATTTACTCAACCATTCTCCAATTGATGGGCATCCATTCATTTTCCAGTTTCTAGCCACTACAAACAGGGCTGCCACAAACATTTTGGCACATTAGGTCTCTTTCCCTTCTTTAGTATCTCTTTGGGATATAAGCCTAGTAGTAGCACTACTGGATCAAAGGCTATGCACAGTTTGATATATTATGTATTTTATATAACAACATATATTTAATATAATATATAAAATAAAATAATAAAAAAAAATTTCTTCTGTTTACCTTTCTGGGCTTTTCTTAAGTTCTGTTTTTGTAGATTGAATTTTCTGTTTAGTTCTTGTTTTTTCAATAGAAATAGAGAGTCTCTTACTTCATTGAAAATCCATTGCCTTTCCTGAAAGATGATGCTGAGTCTTTTTGGGTAATAATTTATGGTTGTAACTCTAAGTCTTATGCCTTCTGAAATATGATATTCCAAGATCTCTGAGCCTTATTGTAGAAGCTTCCAGCTCCCGTGTAATGCTGTTGCTCCTTGATATTTGAATTGTTTTTGTCTGGCAGCTTGCAGAATTTTTTTTCCTTGAAATTGTAATTCTGGAGTTTTGCAGCAATGTTCCTTGGAGTTTTTCTTTGTGGGAAAACCATTGTCCTAAGCTTTCTGTGCAGGTTTGAGTCTTGGCTTTGAACACAGGATACTTTGTGTTTGCAGTGGGTAACTTTGCTTGCTCTTTTCAAGAAACAGCCTGGATTCCCAAATTTTGCCTTCTGAGCTGGGACTGGAAGCTGCCCCACTGATCTGCTCCTGTACTGAGCAAGGACTGAGGGTTTTAGTTGCTATTTTGTTCTGATTAAGACCCTCTCTCTGACTTTCCCAGAGTCTGTCTGAACTGGGCTGAATACCCTTTTCTTCTTAGTGAGCTTTCTTGAAGTTTTTCCACTCTATCTTGAGCTGAAGAGTGGGTTTCATTCCATCTGGTTCAGAGAATTAATTTAATTTGATTTTCAGGGGAAACTAGGAGAGGTGGAGCAGCTTTCTGGGTTTAATCTGGCATTTTGGCTCTACCTCCATAAGTAGATTTCCCTCTTTTATGATTTCATGTCATCTAACTGCTGGATCAAAAGATAGGCAGACAGTTTTTAGCCCTTTGGACATATTTCCAAATTGCTTTTCAGAGTGACTGAATCATTAATAACTCTACCAACAATGTATTAGTGTCCCAATTTTACTACATCTCCTCCAACAGTTATCATTTATCATTATCTTTTACTCTCATTTTAGTTAGTCTGATAGATATGAGTGGGTATCTCAGTGTTGCTTTAATTTGCATTTTTCTAATTATGATTTAAAGCATTCTAAAAAATATGACCATAGCTTTACTTTCTTCATTTGAAAACTGGCTCTTCATATCCTTTTACCATTTATCAATTGGGGAATGACTAGTATTTTTATCCATTTTGAAACCATTTTGTTATCTGTATATTTTAGAAATGAGATTTTTATCAAAAATACTGACTGCTAAAATTTCAAGCTTTCTGCTTCCCTTCTAATCTTGGCTGCATTGGTTTTGTTTGTACAAAATCTTTTTAATTTAATATAATCAAAATTATCCATTTTTGTTCATAATTTTCTCTATTTCTTGTTTGGACGTAAATTTCTCATATCTCCAAAGATCTGACAAGCAAACTATCCCTTGCTGTCTTAAATTGTTGAAAGCTTTATCTTTTATGTCTAAAGCAGGAACACATTTGAATCTTATGTTTGCATAAAATGGGATTTATTCATCTATGCCCAGTTTCTGCCATACTATTTTCTAATTTTCTCAAAAGTTTTTGTCAAATGATGAATTCTTATCCTAGGAGCTAGAGTCTTTGGATTTAACAATAGAATACTATAGTCATTGTCTCTTGTGTCATATATAGCTAACCTATTTCACTCATCCACTATTCTATTTGGCACTGTACCAAATGTTTTTGATGATTGTCAATTTTTTATTGACGCTTTCCTTTGCATTTTTAATTAATTTACTTCATATTCTTGGCTTTTTGTTCTTCCAGATAAATTTTGATAGTTTTTTCTAGTTGTATAAAATAAGTTTTTGGTTATTTGATATGGCACTGAATAAATTAATTTAGATAGAATTATCTTTTTTCTGTTAGGTGGAACTACTCATGAGCATTTTACATTTGTCCAATTGTTTGGATCTGACTTTATTTTAGTGAAATATATTTTGTAATTGTGTTCATATAAGTTCTGGCATTGTCTTGGCAAGTAGCCTCTCAGACATTTTATATTATCCATAGTTATTTTAAATGGGATTTCTCTGTGTGCTAGCCTTTGTTTGTAATATATAGACATGTTGATATATTTTATATCTTGCAACTAAGCTAAAGTTCATTTTTTCCAATAGGTTTTTAATTGATTCTCTAGGATTCTTTTAAGTATACTATCTTATTGTCTGCAAAGAGTGATAGTTTTGTTTCCTAATTGTAATTCCTATCATTTCTTTTTTTATTGCTAAATTTCTAGTTAATATTAAATAATAGCAATAATAATTGGTATCCTTATTTCATCTCTGGTCTCATTGCATATAATACAAGAGTAAAAAAAGTAGAGCCTGAAAACATACAATTTTCTATGAGTTTTAATATTGAAAGGGAGGAGAGTTATAAGAGAGTAATAACTAGAAGACTGTCTCTTATTTGAATGAGTAGGTGTTGGGTAAGGATCCATTAAATAAAGATCAAACAAAGGGGTGCTGATATAATGATTGATAGAACAAGTTCTTGGAAAAGATGGAAGATCAGTGTTATTATATTTATTTTTATATATAATTTGAAAGAAAATGGTCTTCATCCTCTGAAACAGAGGGAAATAGAAATTTTCAAAAATGCTATGTTGGATTTTATATTTTTAATTTTCATTAATTATGTTTCATTCTGGTTTTCATTCTGAAATTTCAAGTATGTTTTTAAGAACATTTTTTACATGTATCAGAAAATAATCCTAATTGACCATGTTCAGCATGTATTGCATATTATTTTTTAACATATTAATATGTTTTGTTTTGTTTCTTGGTAATTTTTAAATTTTATTTTTATTAGTATCTGGAGTCCACATCCCCCCACCTGTTTCTCCTGAGAGTCTTCTGGAGCAGTCTTCGTCTTCAGCTCATCTTATCTCTTCTAAGCCCATCATTTCATCACAGGATAGTACTCTGATTGTTCCACAAACCACCAACAATATTGTAAGTCCAGCCAGATCTAAAGATCAGATTTTTGACAGAAATCTATATTGCTACCTAAAAATCATTATGTGTGTGTGTGTGTGTGTGTGTGTGTGTGTGTGTGTGTGTGTGTGTGTGTGTGAAAATAAGAGATAATCTGGCTTTACCAGCCAACTGGTAGCTGGTAATTAAAGTAGTATTTTTTTTTTTTTTTTTAAGAAATAGACTATTTATATAGTGGGCAGGTAGGTGTTCAGGAAGACTTCAGTTCATATCCAGCCTCAGACACTAGCTCTGTGATACTGTGCAAAATACTTAATTTTTTTTACCTCAGTTTACTCATCTGTAAAACGAATGGGCAGTGAGATAGTGCAGTGAATTGAGTGTTGAGCTTGAGTCAGGAAGTGAAGAAAGCTCAGGGCTGAGGCAACTCCTTTAACCTTCTAGAGCCATAGTATATCATTTATAAAATAGGAAAAATATTTTCCTTATTACTACAGAACTATTGTAATGATAATGTGAAATAATGAGGACAAAAAGCATTTCACCCTCTTAGATCTGAAGTTGCCTTTAAGCATCAGGATGCACAGTGAATAGAGTACTGAACCTGAACTCAGGGAGAATCATTTGGCTGAGTTCAAAGCCAGTCTGAAGCATTTGTTAGCTATGTTACCATAGACAAGTCACTTAAACTTGTTTGCCTCAGATTCCTCATCTGCAAAATGAACTGGAAAAAAAGATGGCTTACTGCTCTGATATCTTTTCCAAGAAAACCTCAATTAGAGTCATGAAAAGTCAGATACAAGTGAAATGAATGAATAACAAAAACAAATTTTTATCAGTTATTCTACTTCTAAATTGCATGTGTTAAAGTTGAATAGATCACAATCTATAGTAGACTAAAATATTTCCATAGTATCAAAATTAAGTAATAGGATGACATTTTATTATAGGAAAAAATAATCTTTTGTTAGGGGACACAATCTGAAAATGAAAGGTAGCTGACATTGCATTTAAAGAGGCTCAGATTCTGGAATACTAAGGTTCAACTTTTATCTACAACACCTATACTGGACAAATTATTTAACTTAATTATTTCTCCAAGGAACTTTCTAAGATTGTTAAATTGGGGAGTGAGCTGTAACAATGCTAATGTTAGTATAGGAAGTTTCCTGATAGTTCTCTATGTGGTTAACAAGAAATCATGCAATTTTAGTTTTCATTGCATTTTTAAGAATGATGTTCAAAAATTTTGCTTGCTTAAAAAAATTTCAAGTATTAAAAATAATTTGAAGAACAATTCTGAATCTTCAGCTGCATATAAATTAGCATCTTTTCCAAGGATTGTCATAGGATGGATATGCTTAGTGCTCAGACCATTCATTTGAATTTTTTTGCATGTGAAACTTGTATAAATAGCTAAAGAAATCCAAATGAGAAAGTATATAAGATGAGTGTGAATTTCCATAGTGTTAATAGATGATCTAAAAACATTTGTTTCTGTCCTTAGATGCCCATCATCATTTTGAAAATCATTTTGAAATCATGATATATGCCTTTCAGTGTGATTCGATTAGCTTCAAAGAAACAAGCACATAGAGATTTTTGTAGAAACACTGAAGAGCGGTAGTGTTGTTTGACCAAAATGTGACCATAAATGTATTGTTTTTTCCAAGTACTTTACCTTGCCTAGTAGAAATTTATAAAATTTCTTTGATGCATTGTAAATCAATCAATAAATACTTTAGAGGAAATTTTGTCCCATTCTAAAAGATGAGCTTATTTTAATACTTCATCCTTTACTGATTTATTTAAAGGTTTAAATAATTTTACAATCTTTGCTAAAGTGTGGTTCTAGTACCTTTGAGATATTTTTATTTACTGGCATATTGTAACCTCTTCTCCTTTGATTTTTTCCCCACATGGATTAGGTTCAGCCATCAACAAAAACTATTGATCATTCAGTTTTTCCATTGCATTTAACTGATGAAAAAACTCATGAAATAATTTCAGTTGTGGATGATAGTGCTGAGGATCACCAAGCTATTGAGTTAAATATTGAACTTCGACAAAAAGTTGCAAGCTTGAAGGTTAAACTTAAAGCTTCTGAAGAAGAAAAACAGAGAATTAAAAAGGTATGGCATTTTGCTGCATAAGCTTTTGAAACTTGTTGAAAGGAACCCTACCATTATTAAAAACTTATTAGAGGAAACTAATATTCTAATACCATGAACATATTTTTGCCCATTGAAATGAAAAGGAAAAACTTAGATAAATCATTTGTAAAATGAAAAAAGCTCAGTGCACAATAAGTTGTTAAATTTTGTTGAATTCTTAACTTGTGATTTGTTATATATGTAACTACATATAGATTTACATATACATATAAGCACACATATAATTATACATAAGTATGCATGTTATATATAATTATGTATGTAAAACTATATGTAGTTTGTTATATAATTATGTGTGTGAAACTATATGTAGTTACATATTAGATACATACATATATACACATAAATCTATTTGAATGTACATATGTGCATACATACATATATGTACATACATATGCACACATACACACATGCACATACAAATATACATGTATAGTAGTGATATTCAAAGAAAAGTAGTACTTTTGGTGTGAAGGCTGCTCAGTCCTTTTCAGAGCTTTCTCTACTTTTGGTGTTCACCTGATTCGTTGAACTTTTATCTATGGCTCTAAAAATTTGTAAAATGGGCAGTGGCCACACCCAAGAAAATCGTTTTGGCATTGAGGGAAAACAAGGGGTTTCAAACTTATTGGTAAATTAATATCCCAAATATATAAAGATTTCCTGCAATGGAATAGGTGATTGAGAACACTTTGTTCTAGCCACCATGAAGGTTGATGAAGTAGATGCTGTGGAATGGTTCAAGCTTGGTTAGTCATTAAAGACACCAGGGTCATCTGCCAAATGCTAAACTAGTCATCTTGACTTGCTCATGACTCTGAAAGAGAGAGACTGATGCCTTCACATAATTCTGCCTCAAATCCAATTTATGCACAAGTTAAAACACATCCTCCAGATGTTTCTGAAATCAGCTTCCTCATCACTTCTTATAGTATTCCATTACTTCCATATACCATAATTTATTCAGCCATTATGCAGTTGATGGCCATCTAGTCAATTTCCAATTTCTTACCATCACAAAAAGAGTTGTTACACACATTTTTGCAGTTATGGGTTCATTTCCCTCTTTTATGATCTCTTTGGGATACAGACTTAGTAGTGGCACTGCTTGGATGAAATGGTAGGCACAATTTTATAACCCTTTGGACATAGTTCTATATTGCTCTTCAGAATGGTTGGATCAGTTTATAACTCTACCAATAATGTATTAGTGTTCCAGTTTTTCCATATCCCCTTCAACATTAATCATTATATTTTGCTGTCATCTTGGTCAGGCTAATATAAATTTTTTATATAAATTTTAGAAAAGAGACCTTTATCAGAAACATTGTGTGTAAAAATTGTTTTCCAGCTTTGCCAGTAATTTTTGTCAAATAGTGAGTTCTTATCTCAGAGGCTGGAGTTTGGGGTTTATCAAAGAGATTATTATAATCATTAACTTATAATCATTATTAATGATAATATTAATAATAATCATTATTATAATCATAAGTTATATATAGTTATATAAGACAAAGTGGAATGTCTTATATAACTATATATGTATAAAACTTACAGAACTAATGCACTACTCTATTTCTTAGGCAGTATCAAATGATTTTGATGACTGCCATTTCATACAACAGTTTTAGGTCTGGAACAGGTAGGCCACTATACTTTGTATTTTTTTTCCTCATTATTTCCCTTGATATTCCTGACCTTTTGTTTTTCCAAATGTATTGTGTTACTACAAAATAATTTTTTTAACAATTTGATTAGGATGACACTGAAAAAGTAGCTTGATTTAGGTAGATTTATCATTTTTATTACATTAGCTCAGCCTACTTATGAGCAATTGATATTTTTCTAATTGCTTCTGACTGTGTGAAAAGTGTTTTGTAATTGTGTTTATATAGTTCCTGGGTTTGTCTTGGAAGATAAATTCCTAAATATTTTATCTATAGTTATTTTAAATGGAATTTCTCTTCCTATCTCTTTCTGCTGGACTTTGTTGGTAACATAATAGAAAAATTGATGATTTATGTTGGTCTATTTTACATCCTGCAACTTTGCTAAAGTTATTAGTTATTTCAAATAAGTTTTAGTTGATTCTCCAGGATTTTCTAAGTATACTATTATATCATATGCAAATAGTGATGGTTTTATTTACTCATTGCCCAGTGAAATTGCTTTAGTTTCCTTTTTTCCCTCTCATTGCTAAAGGCAATAATTTCTAGCACAATATTAAATAATAGTGGTGATAGTGGTCATTCTTGTTTCACTCCTAATTTTGTTGAGAATGATTCTAGATTATTCCCATTACATATAATGCTAACTGATGGTTTTATATAGATAATGCTTGTCATTTTAATGAAAAATCCATTTATTCCTATGCTCTCCAGGGTTTTTTTTTTTTAATAGGAATGGGTGTTTTTTTTTTTTTTTTTTTTTTTTTTTTGTTAAAAGCTTTTTCTGCATCTATTGATATAATCATATGGTTTCTGTTAGCTTTGTTATTGGTATGGTCAATTATGTCATTAGTTTTCCTGTTATTGAACCAGTTCTGCATTCCTGGTATAAATCCCAAATGTTCCTTGTTTATTATTTTAGTTTATTATTATTATTATTATTATTATTATTATTATTAGTTACTATAATCTATATGTTAAAATTTTATTTAAAATTTTTACCTTGATATTCATTGGGAAAATTAGTCAATGATTTTCTTTCTCTGTTTTGTCCTTCTCTGGTTTAGGTAACAACATTATATCTGTGGCTTAAAAAGAATTTGGTAGAACTACTTCACCTATGTTTCCACATAGTTTATAAAGTATTAGATTTAATTGTTCTTTAAATGTTTGGTAGAATTCACTTGTAAACCTATCTGGCCCTAATGATTTTTTTCTTAGAGAATTCATTGATGGCTTGTTCAATTTCTTTTTCTATTTTTTACTTTTTTTAAAAAAATAACTTTTTAATAGAAAAAGAAAGAAAAACAAACAGATCAACAAAAAACATTGTCATGTGCCAGCAGAATATCAGGGTGGATTCAAGTTAATACCAATAAATTTCCACTTCAAGAAAGCATGTAGAGGGGACAAAGCCAAGATGGTGCAGAATAGACACATCTTTATCTGACCTCCACTTAACATCACTCAGATTAACACCACATCAAGCCTCTGAGCTGGTTTTGGAGTGATCAAACCCACAAATATTTGGATTATAATAAATTTCTGGAAGAAGATACTTTGGAATAACTTCAGGAAAGGTCTGTTTCAGTCAGGAAGGGGAAGAGGGGAGCACAGGTACAGTTTAAGGAACCTAGGACAGGGAGCCAGGGCTTTATGGCATCCCACACTAAGGAATCTACTGGGAGGCTCTTAGGGTACTCTGTCCTAGTTGGCAGATCGGCAGATTAGCTGTAAGATACCCAAATTACAAAACGGAAATAGTGAGCGCTGAACCCCAGAAAAACATAAGACCTGGCCACACCTACCTAGCACTAGAAGTCAGTTAGCAGCCCTAGCCCCAGGGCAACCTTAAAATGGCTATTACCGCTTTGCCTTAAAAGCAGACCTCAATCTAAAAAAAAAAAAAAAAAAAAAAAAAAAAGCAGTAAAGTAAAAAGACTATGGATAGATACCATATAAATGACCATAGATAGTTTTTAATGGAGAAAGAGAACAGACCTCAAACCCTGAGGATCCTAAAGCCTTATCATCTTCAGATGAAGTCCCAAAGGGTGATATGAGTTGGTCCCCATTTCACAAGACTCTCTTGGAAGAATTGAAAAAGATTCTTAAAAGAGAGAAGAAAAATGGGGAAAAGAAATGAGATCTTGCCAAAAGAGTTTGGAAAAGGAAAAATAAATTATCTGAAGAAAACTCCTTAAAAAATTGATTTAATGAAATGGAAAAAGCAACTAATTCCTTACTAAATAGATTTGACAAAATGGAAAATGCAAATAACTCCTTACAAAATAGATATGAAAAAGAAACCAATTCATTGAAAAAACAATCTGTGAATGGAAAAAAATGCAGTGAACAAAACACCTTATTTAAAAAGTTCAATTGGCCAAATGCAAAAGGAGATTAAAAACTAACTGAAAAAAATAATTCACTAAAAATTAGAATTAAAAAATGGAAGTGAATGACTCAGTGAGACTTCAAGAACCAGTCAAACAAAACCAAAAGCATGAAAAAGTAAAAGAAAATGTAAAATACCCCATTGGAAAAAACAACTGACTTGGAAAATACAAGAGACAATTTAAGAATTATTGGACTTTCTGAAAACCATGAAAAAAAAAAAGAGCCTAGACATCATCTTTCAGGAAATCATCAAGGAAAACTGATGTCCAAGAACCAGAGGGTAAAAAAAAAAAAATTGAAAGAATTCAGTGATCACTTCCTGAACGAGTCCCCAAATGAAAAGTCTAAGAAACATCATAGCTAAATTTCAGAATTATCAAATTAAGGAAAAAATATTGCAAGCAGCCAGAAGGAAATAACCCAAACATTGAAGTGCTTCAATCAGGATTACCCAGGATTTAGCAGCTTCTACTTTAAAGGATCGAAAGGCATGGAATCTAATATTCTGAAAGCCAATGGAAATTGATTTGTAGCCTAGAATCAATTAACCAGCAAAATTGAGCATTATCTTTCAGAGGAAGAATTGGAAATTCAATGAAACAGATGAAACAGGTAAATTTCATTTATTTCTGATGAAAAGAGCAGGACTGAATAGAAAATTTGATCTTCAAATGCAGAACTCAAGAGAAGCATAAAAAAGTAAAATGAAAGAAAACAATTTAACTTTCTTTAAAAGAAATTCAATTAAATTTAAACACCAAGAAATATTGTGGCTAAATTCCAGAATTATCAGACCAAGGAAAAAATACTATAAGCAGCCAGAAAATTAAATTCAAATACTGAGGAGCCACAATAAGGATCATTCAGGATCTAGCAGCTTCCACATTAAAGAATCGAAGGGCCTGGAATCTGATATTCTGAAAGGCAAAGGAAATTGGAATGTAGCCAAGAGATAGAAGAGACATAAGTTAAAAAGCTTATATTCCTATATGGGAAGGTGATATGTTTAACTCTTGAGATATGTATCTCGGTTATGAGTGTACTTAGAGGATGCAGGTATAATTTGATTTTATTGTGATGACATAAACAAGAAATTAGAGTAGGAAAAGTGATTCTGTTGGTAGAAGAGGAAGGTGAAATTAAATTCGATTAAATTATATCTTATAAAGAGGCAAAAAAAAAAAAACCCTATTACAATTAAGGGAAAGAATAGAGGGGGATAAACGTTGTGTGAATCTTACTTTCCTCAGAGTTGGCTCAAAGGGGAGAATATCAGACACTTCACAGAGATACATTTCTCACCTTATAGGAAAGTGGGCAGAGAAAGGAGAAAGGAAAGGAGGAGGCTAATATAAAGGGGAACAGAAGTAGATAAGGAAAGGGATAAGAAAAGTGGAAGGGCTGAAAAAGGAGAGGGCTGTTTGAGCTAGAAGGTGGTCAGAAGCAAACTACTGAGGAGGAGGAAAAGGGAGGAAAGAAAGAGAAAAGTATAACTGGGGAAAAACAAGATGGCAGGAAATACAGAGTAAGTAATTTTATCTATCAGTGTGAATGAGATGAACTCTCCCATAAAACTGAAGCCAATAGCAGACTGGATTAAAATCCAGAATCCTACAATTTGATATTTACAAGAAAAATTTAAAACAGAGTGTTTTATTCAGAGTTAAGGTAAAAGGCTGAAGCAGAATTTATTATGCTCCAACTAAAGTAAGAAAAGCAGGGGTGGCGATCCAGATCTCAAATCAAGAATTCAGAAACTGAATCCAGTTTCAGTGTGGTGGTGCGACCTCCGTGGGGCAGAGAGTTGGCAGAAGGAAACAGACCAGAGAAGGTCGGCTTCAATTGGAAGCGAGAGAGAGACAGCGAGGCCCGGGCAACTGACCACAAACACCAGCATAGACAGCACAGAGCCCAGGACATTGCTAATGACTCCACATGGTAGAGCCAGTACCGAGAGTGAATCAGCACTTGAACCAACAGCTGCAGTTGCTTGGAAAACCTCTCCCTCCCTAGAGGCAGACCTTAATTTAACTTTTAAAAATTTGAGTAAAAAGTAGAGAGGCAACACAGAATAGACATAGTGAAATGGAAAAAGCACATAACTCATTAAAAGATAGATTTGATAAACTGGAAAAAGAGAGCAACTCTCAGAATTTGTGAAACAGAAAAAGAAAATAACTTCCTAAAAAACAGAATTTGTGAAATGGAAAAAACAATTCCATAGAACAAACAACTCATTCAAAAATTCAATTGGACAAATACAAAAAGAAGGTTAAAAAAAAAAAAGCAAATGAAGAAAATAAGACACTAAAATTCAGAATTAAACAAATGGAAATGAATGAGTCACTAAGGCAACAAGAATCAGTCAACCAAAACAAAAAAGTGAAAAAATAGAAAAAAAATGTAAAATAAACAACCAATCTAGAAAATAGATCTAAAAGAGACACTCTTAAGGATTATTGGATTCCCTGAAATACATGATGAAAAAAAAGAGCCTAGACACTATTTTTCAGGAAATCATCAAAGAGAACTGCCCAGATGTCATAGAAACAGAAAGTAAAATAGACATTGAAAGAATTCATCAATGACCTACAGAAAGAGATCCCATTAAAATTCCAAGAAATATTGTGGCTAAATTCCAGAATTATCAGACCAAGGAGAAACTACTACAAGCAGCCAGAAAAAAAAAAATACTGAGGAGCCACAATAAGGATCACTCAGGATCTAGCAGCTTCCACATTAAAGAATCGAAGGGCCTGGAATCTGATATTCTGAAAGGCAAAGGAAATTGGAATGCAGCCAAGAATTTCTTACCCAGGCAAATTGAGCATTTTCTTCCAGAGAAGAAGATGGACATTTAATGAAACTGATGAATTCCCTGTACTTTTGATGAAAAGACCAGAGCTAAATAAAAAATTTGGCCTCCAAATATAGAACCCAAGAGAAGCACAAAAAAGTAAAAAGAATTCTGTTATGGGTATAACATAAAGAGTTCATGTATATATAATTTACTTTACTGTTATAAAAAAGGATCTAGAGGTGGAAAGGAAATTGTACCAAAAAAAGAGAAAAGTGGAGGTAAAAAGAGGGAAACTACATCTTATGAAGAGGCAAAGGAAATCTGTTATATCTGAGGGAGAGAAAAAAGAGGGATGATCATAGTGTGAATCTTACTCTCATCAGAATTGGCTCAAAAAGAAAATATTAAACATATTCAGTTTACAGAGAAACTTCTCCCACTTCGTTGAAAAGTGGGAAAGGAAAAGCAAAAAGGGAAGTAGTAAGCTAAATAGAAGGGAATACAGAAATTGAAAGGGAAAGGTTTAAGAAAAGGGGAGGGACTCTAAGGGGGAGTGAGGGATCCTAAAGAGGGAGGGCTGCATGAGGCAAGTGGTGCTTATAAGTTTAATACTGGGGAAGGGGTGAGGGGAAAAAGGAGAGAGAAAAGCATAATATGGGGTTAACATGATGGCAGGAAATACAGAATTAGTAATCTTAATCACAAATGTGAATGGGATAAACTCCCCCATAAAGCCGTGGCGGATAGCAGACTGGATTAAAAGCCAGAATCCTACAATATGTTGTTTACAGGAAACACACCTAAAGCAGTGTGATACATACAGAGTAAAGGTAAAAGGCTGGAGCAGAATCTACTATGCTTTAGGTGAAGTTAAAAAAGCAGGGGTTGCCATCCTGATCTCAGATCAAGCAAAAGCAAAAATTGATCTAATTAAAAGAGATAAAGGAAGGAAACTATATCTTGCTAAAGGGCAGCATAGATAATGAACCAATATCATTAATGTACTAAACATATATGCACCAAATGGTATAGCATCTAACTTCCTAAAGGAGAAGTTAAGAGAACTGCAAGAATGTTAGAATCATTACAAGCTGTTAAGTCATTAGAATTGATAGAGACAATAATTATCTAATTTAGTATGGTTTAGTGTGATTGATCTGATCTTACAAGGAGATGTTATGGGCCAGAACTTGAAACAAGGTAGTAAGTGGAACTGATAGAAACAATGCTTGTGTTCACACCTTTAGAGAGCTCACATAAGCAAGAAGCTCTTAGGGCCAAAGAGCACTCTGGGAGGAAACCCACAATCCCACTCTCTCGGAGGAGGAGTCAATCTTTAACACTGAGCATAAAAAGAGCTTCTGTGAATCAGTCAGAATCAGTTCAGAAGAAGCCACGAGTCAGAGTTGAGCTAGAGGCAAAAGACTAGCAACGAGAGCTCTTGGAACCAAGGAAAACTGAGGCCTCTAAGAAAGCTACCCGGGCCCAAGGACAAAGCTGGAAGAGCTCTTGGAGAAATAAACGTTTGGATTTTATCAGCTGGCTGCATTTGGAGTGATTATCACTTTGAACTAAGGCTGCTTCCAGAAAACCTCCCCAAGAAACCTGCTCTCAGAGAGAACGATTATATTTTATAAAAAAGAAAAAGAACACCACACAAGAAAAAATAGACAGCAAAACTATAATAGTGAGAGATCTCAACCTTGCACTTTCAGAATTAGATAAATCAAACCACAAAATAAATTAAAAAGAAGTTAAAGAGGTAAATAGGGTATGATATATCTTTGGAGAAAACTAAATGGAGACAGAAAGGAATACACTTTATTCTCAGCAGTTCATGGAACTTGTACAAAAACTGACCATATTATATTAGGACATAAAGAACTGAAATTCAAATGCAGAAAGGCAGCAATAGTGAATGCATCCTTTTGAGATCACAATGCAGTGACAATTACATTCAACAAAAAGCCAGGAAAAAATAGACTAAAAAGTAATTGGAAACTAAATAATCTCATCCTATAGAATGAATGGGTGAAACAGCAAATCATAGACACAATTATTTCACCCAAGAGATGACAATAATGAGACGTTATAACAAAATGTGTGGGATGCAGCCAAAGTGGTAATAAGGGGAATTTTATATTTCTGGAGGCTTATTTGCATAAAATAGAGAAAGAGATAATCAGTGAATTAGGATTGCATGTAAAAAAGCTAGAAAAATAGCAAATTAACCCCCCCCCCCCACCAATCAAACACTAAACTTGAAGTTCTAAAATAAAAGGAGAGATTAATAAAATTAAAGGTCAAAAAAACTATTGAATTACTAAATAAAATGAAGAGTTGGTTCTATGAAAAAACTAACAAAAAAGATAAATCCTTGATAAATTTGATTTAAGAAAGGAAAGAGGAAAATCAAATTGTTAGTCTTAAAAATGAAAAGGGAGAACTTTCCACTAATGAAAAGGAAATTAGAGCAATAATTAGGAGTTACTTTGCCCAACTTTATGCCAATAAATTTGATAACTTAAATGAAATGAATGAATACCTTCAAAGATATAGCTTGCCTTAAGAGAGGAAGAAGTAAATTGGTTAAACAGTCCCATTTTAGAAAAAGAAATAAAACAAACTATTAATGAACTCCCTAAGAAAAAAATCCCCAGAACCAGATGGAGTTACATGTGAATTCTACCAAACATTTAAGGAGCAATTAACTTCAATGCTATATAAACTTTTTGAAAACATAGGAAATGAAGAAGTCCTACCAAATTCCTTTTATGACACAGACATGGTACTGATACCTAAACCAGAGAGGACAAAACAGAAAAAAAAAAAATTATAGACCAATCTCCCTAATGAAAATCTTAAATAAAATACTAGCAAAAAAATTACAGAAAATCCTCCCCAGGATAATACACCATGACCAAGTAAGATTTATACCAGGAATGCAGGGCAAGTTTAATATTAAGAAAACTATTAACATAATTGAGTATATCAATAACCAAGTTAACAAAAAACATATAAACATTTCAATAGATGCAGAAAAAGCATTTGATAAAATCCCATTCCTATTAAAAACATTAGAGAATATAGGAATAAATGAACTTTTCCTTAAAATAGTAGCATCTATTTAAAACCATAAGTAAGCATCTTATATAATGGTGATAAACTGGAGCCATTCCCAGTAAAATCAGGAGTGAAATAAGGTTGATCACTATCACCATTATTATTCAATATTGTGTTAGAAAGGCTAGCTTCAGCAATAAGAAATGAAATAGAGATTAAAGGAATTAGAATAGGTAATGAGAAAACCAAATTATCACTCTTTGCAGAAGATATGATGGAATACTTAGAGAATCCTAAAGAATCAACTTAAAAAACTATTAGAAATAATCCACAACTTTAGCAAAGACTTTGCATGATGCAAAATAAATCCACATAAATCATTAGCATTTTTATACATCATTAACAAAATTTAAGAGCAAAAGATATAAAGAGAAATTCCATTTAAAATAACTCTCAATAGTATAAAATATTTGCGAACTTATCTGCCAAGGGAAAGTCAGGAATTGTATGAGCAAAACTACAAAACATTTTCCACACAAAGTCAGATCTAAACAATTTGAAAAATATTAAGTGCTCTTGGATAGGTTGTGTGAATATAATAAGGATGACAATACTCTCTAAACTAATCTATTTATTTAGTGCTATACCAATCAGACTACTAAGAAACTATTTTAATGACCTAGCAAAAATAACAACAACATTCATCTGGAAGAACAAAAAGTCAAGAGTTTCAAGGGGACTAATGAAAAAAAAAAATCAACTGAAGGTCGCCTAGCTGTACCTGATCTAAAACTATATTATAAAGCAGCGGTCACCAAAACCATTTGCTATTGGCTAAAAAATAGACTAGTTGATCAGTGGAATAGGTTAGGTTCACAGGACAAATTAGTCAATAACTATAGCAATCTTAGTGTTTGACAAACCCAAAGACCTCAACTTTTGAGATAAGAATGCGCTATTTGACAAAAACTACTGGGAAAATTGTTAATTAGTCTGGCAGAAACTAGGCATTGACCTATGCTTAAACACTGTATACCAAGATAAGATCAAAATGGATTCATGATCTAGGCATAAGGAATGGGATTATAAATAAAATAGAAGAACATAAGATAATTTATCTCTTAAATCTGTGGAGGAGGAAGGAATTTGTCACCAAAGAAGAAATAGAGATCATCATTGATCACAAAATAGAATATTTTGATTATATCAAGTTAAAAAGCTTTTGTCCAAACAAAACTAATGTAGAGAATATTAGAAGGGTAGCAATAAATTGGGAAAACATGTTTACAATTAAAGATTCTGATAAAGGCCTCATTTCCAAAATATATAGAGAATTGATTCTAATTTTAAGAAATCAAGCCATTCTCCAATTGATTAATGGTCAAAAGATATGAACAGACAATTTTCTGATGACAAAGTTGAAAGTATTTTTACCCATATGAAAAGGTGGTCCAAATCTCATTGATCAGAGAAATGCAAATTAAGACAACTCTGAGATACTACTATATGCCACTCAGATTGGCTAAGATGTCAGAAGATAATAATGAATGTTGGAGGGCATGTGGGGAACCTGGGACACTGATGCCTTATTGGTGGAGTTTTGAACGGATCCAACCATTCTGGAGAGCA
Organism: Antechinus flavipes; assembly: GCF_016432865.1. Lineage (NCBI taxonomy): Eukaryota > Metazoa > Chordata > Mammalia > Dasyuromorphia > Dasyuridae > Antechinus > Antechinus flavipes. The sequence continues at coordinate 232,919,618 of NC_067402.1, forward strand.
ATTTGGAACTATGCTCAAAAAGCTGTCAAACTGTTCATACCCTTTGATCCAGCAGTATTACTACTGGGCTTATGTCCCAAAGAGATCTTAGAGAAGGGAAAGGGACTTGTGTGTGCCAAAATGTTTGTAGCAGCCCTTTTTGTAGTAGCTAACAACTGGAAATTGAATGGATGCCCATCAATTGGAAAATGGCTGGGTAAATTGTGGTATATGAATGTTACAGAATGTTATTGTTCTGTAAAAAATGGCCAGCAGGATGAATACAGAGAGGTTTTGAGAGACTTACATGAACTGTGTGCTAAGTGAAATGAGCAGAACCAGGATATCATTATATACTTCAACAACAATACCATATGAGGATCAATTCTGATGGAAGTGGCTATCTTCTACAATGAGAGGATCCCAATCAGTTCCAATTGATCAGTCATGAACATAATCAGCTACACTCAGAGAAAGAACACTGGGAAATGAGTGTGGACCACAACAGAGCATATACACTCTTTCTCTTATTGTTTGCTTGCATTTTTGTTTTTCTTCCCATGTTATTTTTCTAAATCCGATTTTTCTTGTGTAGCTAGACAACTATATAAATATGTATTCATATATTGTAATTAGGATGTACTTTAACATATTTAACCTGTGGAGGACTACCTGCCACCTAGGGGAGGGTGTGAAAGGAAGGAGGGGAAAAATTGGAACAGAAGTTTTTGCAAGGGTCAATGTTGAAAAATTACTCATGCTTATGTTTTGTCAATAGAATGCTATGATAAAAATGAAAAAAGAAAAAAAAAGAAATGCAAGGTACAGCTTTTAAAAAGTTTTATATACAGTAAAGACAGTCTCCAATTGCCAAAAAAACAAAACAAAATAGTAGAGTGTATAGAAATAAATGGACTTCTACTTCAAATAGTCAGTAGCATCTATTTAAAACCATCAGTAAGCATTATATATAGTAGTGATAAAATGGAACCATTTCCAATAAGATCAGTGGTGAAACAAGGTTGTCCACCATCACCATTACTATTCAGTATTGTATTAGAAATGCTAACCTTGGCAATAAGAGAAGAAAAACAGCTTTAAAAAATTAGAATGCGTAATTAGGAAAACAAATTATTACTTTCTGCAGATGATATGATGGTATACTTGGAGAATGCTAAAGAATCTACTTAAAAAACTATTAGAAATAATTCACAACTTTAGCAAAGTTGCAGGAGACAAAATAAATCCACAAAAATTATCTGCATTTTTATGCATCACTAATATATTTAGGTTATCAGCAAGAGATACAAAGAGAAATTCCATTTAAAATATCTGTTGATAGTATAAAATATTTGGGAATCTATCTGCCAAGGGAAAGTCAGGATTATATAAGCAAAACTACAAAACATTTTTCACACAAATAAAGTCAGATCTAAGCAATTGGAAAAATATCAAGTGCTTTTGGATAGGCTGAGCATTGAATATAGTAAGATGACAGTACTACTTAAGCTACTTATTTAGTGCTATACCGATCAAAACTCCCAAAAAACTATCTTACTGAACTAGAAATAATAACAACAAAATTCATCTGGAAGAAAAAAAGGTGAAGAATTTCAGGGGAATTAATAAAAAAAAAAAATCAAATGAAGGTGGCCTAGCTGTACCACATCTAAAACTACCTTATAAAGCAGCTGTCATTAAAACCATTTGGTACTGAATAAGAAACAGAGTAGTTGATCAGCAGAATAGATTAAATTCACAGAATAAAACAGTTAATGACTACAATAATCTAATGTTTAACAAACCCAAAGATCCCAGCTTTTGGGATAAGAATTCAATATTTGACAAGAACCTCTGGGGAAATTGGAAACTAATATAACAGAAACTAGGCATTGACCCACACCTAACACCATATACCAAGATAAGGTTAAAATGGGTTCATGATCTTGACATAAAGAATGATATAAACAATTTAGATGAACATAGGATAGTTTACCTTTCAGATTTATGGAGGAAGAAGGAATTTGTGACCAAGCAAGAACTAGAGATCATTATTGCTCAAAAAATAGATAATTTCGATTATATTAAATTAAAAAGGTTTTTGTACAAACAAAAGTAATGCAGACAAGATTGGAAGAGAAGCAATAAATTGGGAAAACATTTTTAGATTCAAAAGATTCTGATAAAGTCCTCATTTCTAAACTATGTAGAGAACTCAAATTTACAGGAATTCAAGACATTCTCCAATTGATAAATGGTCAGAAGATATGAACAGATGAAGAAATTGAAACCATTTGTAGTCATATGAAAAGGTGCTCCAAATCACTATTGATCAGAGAAATGTAAATTAAGAAAATTCTGAAGTACTATTATACACCTCTTAGATTGGCTATGATGACAGGAAAAGATAATCATGAATGTTGGAGATGATGTGGGAAAACTAGGACACTGATACATTGCTCATGGAATTGTAAACAGATACAGCCATTCTGGAGAGCAGTTTGGAACTATGCTCAAAAAGCTATCAAACTGTACATACCATTTGACCCAGCAGTGTTTCTACCGGATTTATATGCCAAAGATATCTTAAAGGAAGGAAAAGGACCCACATGTGCAAAAATGTTTGTGGCAGCGCTTTTTGTAGTGGCAAGAAACTAGAAACTGAATGGATGCCCATCAATTGGAGAATTCTTGATTAAATTATGGTACATGAATGTTATGGAATATTATTTATTTATTTATTTTTAATTTTTATGTAATAATTACTTTATATTGACAGAATCCATGGCAGGGTAATTTTTTTTTACAACATTATCCCTTGCACTCGTTTCTGTTCCGATTTTTTCCCTCTCCCTCCCTCCACCCCCTCCCCTAGATGGCAAGCAGTCCTTTATATGTTGGATATGTTGCAGTATATCCTAGATACAATATATGTTTGCAGAACCGAACAGTTCTCTTGTTGCACAGGGAGAATTGCATTCAGAAGGTATAAATAACCCGGGAAGAAAAACAAAAATGCAGATAGTTCACATTCGTTTCCCAGTGTTCGTTCTTTGGGTGTAGCTGCTTTTGTCCGTCATTTATCAATTGAAACTCAGTTAGGTCTCTTTGTCAAAGAAATCCACTTCCATCAAAATATGTCCTCATACAATATCATTGTCGAAGTGTATAATGATCTCCTGGTTCTGCTCATTTCACTTAGCATCAGTTCATGTAAGTCTCGCCAGTCCTCTCTGTATTCATCCTGCTGGTCATTTCTTACAGAAAAATAATATTCCATAACATTCATATACCACAATTTACCCAGCCATTCTCCAATTGATGGGCATCCATTCATTTTCCAGTTTCTAGCCACTACAAATAGGGCTGCTACAAACATTTTGGCACATACAGGTCCCTTTCCCTTCTTTAGTATTTCTTTGGGATATAAGCCCAATAGAAACACTGCTGGATCAAAGGGTATGCACAATTTGATAATTTTTTGGGCATAATTCCAGATTGCTCTCCAGAATGGTTGGATTCGTTCACAGTTCCACCAACAATGCATTAGTGTACCAGTTTTCCCGCATCCCCTCCAACATTCATCATTATTTTTTCCTGTCATCTTAGCCAATCTGACAGGTGTGTAGTGGTATCTCAGAGTTGTCTTAATTTGCATTTCTCTGATCAATAATGATTTGGAACACTCTTTCATATGAGTGGTAATAGTTTCAATTTCATCCTCTGAAAATTGTCTGTTCATATCCTTTGACCATTTATCAATTGGAGAATGGCTTGATTTCTTATAAATTTGAGTCAGTTCTTTATATATTTTGGAAATGAGGCCTTTATCAGAACCTTTAACTGTGAAGATGTTTTCCCAGTTTGTTTGCATTAGTTTTGTTTGTACAAAGGCTTTTTAATTTGATGTACTCAAATTTTTCTATTTTGTGATCAGTAATGGTCTCTAGTTCATCTTTGGTCACAAATTTCTTTCTCCTCCACAAGTCTGAGAGATAAACTATTCTATGTTCCTCTAATTTATTTATAATCTCATTCTTTATACCTAGGTCATGGACCCATTTTGATCTTATCTTGGTATATGGTGTTAAGTGTGGGTCCATGCCTAATTTCTGCCATATTAATTTCCAATTATCCCAGCAGTTTTTATCAAATAATGAATTCTTTTCCCAGAAGTTAGGGGCTTTGGGTTTGTCAAACACTAGATTTCTATAGTTGACTATTCTGTCTTGTGAACCTAACCTTTTCCACTGATCCACTAATCTATGTCTTAGCCAATACCAAATGGTTTTGGTGACTGCTGCTTTATAATATAATTTTAGATCAGGTACAGCTAGGCCCCCTTCATTTGATTTTTTTTTTTCATTAATTCCCTTGAGATTCTCGACTTTTTATTGTTCCATATGAATTTTGTTGTTATTTTTTCTAGATCATTAAAATATTTTCTTGGAAGTCTGATTGGTATAGCACTAAATAAATAGATTAGTTTAGGGAGTATTGTCATCTTTATTATGTTCGTTCGGCCGATCCAAGAGCACTTAATATTTTTCCAATTATTTAAGTCTGACTTAATTTGTGTGGAGACTTTTTTATAATTTTGCTCATATAATTCCTGACTTTCCTTTGGTAGATAGATTCCCAAATATTTTATGCTATCAACAGTTATTCTGAATGGAATTTCTCTTTGTATCTCTTGCTGTTGGGTTTTGTTGGTGATGTATAAAAATGCTGAGGATTTATGGGGATTTATTTTGTAGCCAGCTACTTTGCTAAAATTATGAATTATTTCTAATAGCTTTTTAGTAGAATCTCTGGGGTTCTCTAGGTATACCATCATATCATCTGCAAAGAGTGATAGTTTGGTTTCTTCATTGCCTACTCTAATTCCTTTAATATCTTTCTCGACTCTTATTGCCGAGGCTAGTGTTTCTAATACGATATTAGATAATAATGGTGATAATGGGCAACCTTGCTTCACTCCAGATCTTACTGGGAAAGGTTCCAGTTTTTCCGCATTGCATATGATGCTTACTGATGGTTTTAAATATATGCTCCTGACTATTTTAAGGAAAAGTCCATTTATTCCTATGCTCTCAAGTGTTTTTTATTAGGAATGGATGTTGGATTTTATCAAATGCTTTTTCTGCATCTATTGAGATGATCATATGGTTTTTGTTTGTTTGGTTATTGATATAGTCAATTATGCTAATAGTTTTCCTAATATTGAACCAGCCCTGCATTCCTGGTATAAATCCTACTTGGTTATAGTGTATTATCCTGGGGATGATTTTCTGTAATCTTTTTGCTAATATTTTATTTAAGATTTTAGTATCAATATTCATTAGGGAGATTGGCCTATAATTTTCTTTCTCTGTTTTCAGCCTACCTGGTTTAGGTATCAGTACCATGTCTGTGTCATAAAAGGAGTTTGGTAGGACTCCTTCAATACCTATTTTTTCAAATAGTTTATTTAGCATTGGAGTTAATTGTTCTTTAAATGTTTGTTAGAATTCACATGTAAATCCATCTGGTCCTGGGGATTTTTTCTTAGGGAGTTGATTGATAGTTTGTTCTATTTCTTTTTCTGAGATGGGACTGTTTAGGATATTTACTTATCCTAATTTGGGCAAGCTATATTTTTGGAGGTATTTTTCTATTTCATTTAAGTTGTCGAATTTATTGGCATAAAGTTGGGCAAAGTAACTCCTAATTATTGCTCTAATTTCCTCCTCGTTAGTGGCGAATTCTCCCTTTTCATTTTTAAGACTAACAATTTGATTTTCCTCTTTCCTTTTTTTAATCAGGTTTACTAAGGGTTTGTCTATTTTGTTGGTTTTTTCATAGAACCAACTCTTAGTTTTATTAATCAATTCAATAGTTTTTTTACTTTCAATCTTATTGATCTCTCCTTTTATTTTTAGAATTTCAAGTTTAGTGTTTGACTGGGGGTTTTTAATTTGTTCCTTTTCTAGCATTTTTAGTTGCAAACCCAATTTTCTCTTTCTCTATTTTATACAAATAGGCCTCTAGAGATATGAAATTTCCCCTTATTACCGCTTTGGCTGCATCCCATACATTTTGGTATGATGTCTCATTATTATCGTTTTCTTGGGTGAAGTTATTAATTATGTCTATGATTTGCTGTTTCACCCAATCATTCTTTAGTATGAGATTATTTAGTTTCCAATTGTTTTTTGGTCTACTTCCCCCTGGTTTTTTGTTGAATGTAATTTTCATTGCATCGTGGTCTGAAAAGGATGCATTTACTATTTCTGCCTTACTGCATTTGAGTTTGAGGTTTTTATGTCCTAATATATGGTCAGTTTTTGTTTAGGTTCCATGAACTACTGAAAAGAAAATGTATTCCTTTCTGTCTCCATTACATTTTCTCCAGAGATCTATCATATCTAACTTTTCTAGTATTCTATTTACCTCTTTGACTTCTTTCTTATTTATTTTGTGGTTTGATTTATCTAATTCTGAGAGTGCAAAGTTAAGATCTCCCACTATTATAGTTTTATTGTCTATTTCTTCTTGCAGCTCTCTTAATTTCTCTTTTAAGAATTTAGATACTACCCCACTTGGTGCACATATGTTTAATATAGATAGTGCTTCATTATCCATGCTACCCTTTAGCAAGATATAGTGCCCTTCCTTATCTCTTTTAATTAGATCATTTTTTGCTTTAGGTTCATCTGAGATCAGGATGGCTACCCCTGCTTTTTTGACTTCACCTGAAGCATAGTAGATTTTGCTCCAACCTTTTACCTTTAACCTGCATGTATCTCCCCGCTTCAGGTGTGTTTCCTGTAAACAACATATTGTAGGATTCTGGCTTTTAATCCATTCTGCTAACCACTTCCTCTTTATGGGGGAGTTTACCCCATTCACATTTATGGTTAGAATGACCAATTCTGTATTGCTTGCCATCTTGTTAACCCCGGTTTATGCTTTTCTCCCTTCTTTCCCCTTTCCCCCTTTCCAGTATTAAGCTTGTGAGCACCACTTGCTTCTCACAGCTCTCCCTATTTAGTATCCCTCCCCCCATCTTAGAGTTCCTCCTCCTATCTTACCCCTTTCCCTCCCAGTTTCCGTATTCCCTTCCTCTTAGCTTATTCCTTCCCTTTTCACTTTTCCCTTCTCACTTTTCAATGAGGTGGGAGAAGTTTCACCATAGATTGAATATGTCTTAAGATTTTTCACTTAAAGCCAATTCTGAAGGCAGTAAGATACCCACTATATTCATCCCCCCCCATTCTTTCTCTCAGATATAATAGGTTTCCTATGCCTCTTCATGAGATGTACTATCCCCACTTTACCCTTTTTCTGGTACAATGTCCTTTCCACATCAATTTCTAGAACAAGGTATACATGTATTCTTTATACATCTCTATAGTCGAAATATAGTTCCCAAGATTAATCTTTACCTTTTTAGATTTCTCTTGAGTTCTATATTTGTAGATCAAACTTTTTGTTAAGTTCTGGCTTTTTCATCAGAAATAGATGAAATTCGCTTACTTCATTGAATGTCCATCTTCTTCCCTGGAAAAAGATGCTCATTCTTGCTGGGTAAGATATTTTTGGTTGCATACCAAGTTCCTTAGCCTTTCGGAATATCATATTCCAGGCCCTTCGATCTTTTAATGTGGATGCTGCCAGATCCTGGGTGATCCTTATTGTGGCTCCTTGATACTTGAATTGGGTTTTTCTAGCCGCTTGCAATATTTTTTCCTTCGTCTGAGGGTTCTGGCATTTGGCCACTATATTCCTTGGTGTTTTGATTTTAGGATCCCTTTCAGTGGGTGATCGATGAATCCTTTCAATGTTTATTTTTTCCTCTGTTCCTATGACTTCTGGGCAGTTCTCTTTGATAATTTCCTGGAAAATAGTGTCCAGACTCTTTTTTTCATCATTCTTTTCTGGGAGTCCAATGATTCTCAGATTGTCTCTCCTGGATCTGTTTTCCAGGTCTGTTGTCTCCCCCAGAAGGTATTTTACATTCTTTTCCATTGTTTGATTTTTTTGGATTTGCTTGACTCATTGAGTCATTCAATTCCAATTGTTCAATTCTGATTTTCAGTGAAGTATTTTCTTCACTCACTTTTTAAAAATCTTTTTCTAATTGTCCCATTGAGTTCTTTTGTTCTGTGGAATTTTTTTCCATTTCGCCAATTTTGTTTTTTAGAGAGCTATTTTCTGTTTCCAGTTCACCAATCCTATTTTTCAAGTATTTCACTTCTTTATCCACTCTATCTTTAACTGACTTCTCCAGGCTCTTTTGCCAAGCCTCCCTCTCCTTTTCCCAAGCCTCCCTCTCCTTTTGCCAAGCCTCACTCTGCTTACCCATTTTTCTTCTAGCTCCCTTGTGAGAGCCTTTTTAATTACTTCTATGAGGTTCATCTGTGCTGGGGAACAGATGATCTCCTCCTTTGGGGATTCACCTGGAGACAGTCTGTTTTTAGTCTCCTCAGGATTTAGAGTCTGCTCTCTATCTGTAGAGAAGCTGTCAAGGGTTAAAGTCCTCTTCAGTTTCTTGCTCATTCTGTCTAATAATCAAAGACAAACTAGCAAAGAAAAACAGAAAAAACTGGAGTCTTTCTTTGGGGGAGGGGCTGGGTTGTGTTACCGAGCTTCCTCTCCAGACTGCGGGGGGGCAGCAGTGAGGCACTAGCCCTACTGTGCTGCGCCTGCTCTCTGAGATCCCAGAGCGTGCTGAGTCACTTGGGGAGGGTGGGGGCTGCCAGGTCCCGAGAGACTCCAGCTGTTTGGGGTTGTATTCTTCACTCCCGGTGTTTTTAGCTTCTCTGCTGGGCTGCTGACTTGATGCTGGAGCAAAGTATCCAGTCCTGTAGCGAAGCTCTCCCTGCAGAGACGGCTGCGATCACTCCCCACCCCCTCTCCAGTCTGCTCCTGTGCTCTCACTGCCGCTGCCCGTCGCCTGCGCCCGATCTAAAACCGTCCCAGCCCTCCAGTGAAGTCAGACCTTTCTTGGCGAATCTCAAGGATGGCTTCTCTTGTTAACTATTTGTGGGTTTGTTTTTTTTTTTTTTTTTCAGTCAAGCATTAATTCAGAGGCTTGCAATGAAATGGATAGTGAGAGAAAGCGTGGAGCTACACACTTGTGTGCCTCCTCTCCGCCATCTTAACCGGAAGTCCCCATGGAATATTATTTTTGTGTAAGAAAAAATCCAGCAGCATAATTTCATAGAGGCCTGGAAAGACTTATATGATGTGATACAAAATGAAATGAGCAGAACCAGGAGATAATTATACACAGCAGCAATAAGACTATACAGTGATCAATGATGGACGTGGCTCTCTTCAATGATGAGATGATTCAAACCAATTCCACTTGCTCAGTGATGAAGAGAGCCATCTACACCCAAAGAGAGGATTGTGGGACCTGAGTGAGGAGTACAACATAGGATTCTCACTGTTTCTGTTGTTATTTGCTTACATTTTCTTTTTTTAACCAGTTTTTTTCCCTTCTTGATCTGATTTTTTTTTTTTGTACAGCAAGATAACTGTATAAATATGTATACATACTTTAGACTTAACATATATTTTAACATGTTTTGACTACGTGCCATCTGCGGGGGAGGAGTTGGGGAAAGGAGAGGATAATTTGGAACAGAAGGCTTTGCAAGGGTCAGTGTTGAAAAATTACCCATGTATATGTTTTGTAAATGAAAACTTTTTAATAATAAAAAGGTGATGTTATAAGCACAGTAGAAGAACAAAGGATAGTTTATCTCTTAGATCTGTGGAGAAGGGATGGCTTTGTGGCAAATTAAGTACTGTAGTTCATTATATACAAAACACAAAATAGATAATTTTTATTATATTAAGTTAAAAAGGTTTTGCACAAACAAAACTGATGCAGACAAGTTTAGAAGGAAAGCAATAAACTGGGAAAATATTTTTACATTCAAGGATTTTAATTTCTAAAATATATAGAAAATTCCATCAGATTTATAAAAATTAAAAAATCAAATTTATAAAAATTGATGGAAATCAATTTTTCCAGTTGATATATGGTCAAAGCATATGAACAAAAAAACTTCAGATAAAGAAACTGAAACCATTTCTAGCCATATGAAAAGGTGCTCTAAATCAGTATTGATCAGAGAAATGTAAATTAAGAAAATTCTGAAGTACTACTACTCACCTTTCACGTTGGCTAAGATGACAGGAAATGATAATGATGAATGTTGGAGAATTAATGTTTTCTTTTCTAAAATATAATCTTTCTCTGGGAGCAGGTTTCTTGGGGAGCTTTTGGAGGCAGCCTTAGTTTCAGTTCAGTGTAATAATCACCTAAAATGCAGCCAGGTGTTAAAATCCATTCCTTTATTGTCTTTTGTAAAATAGCCCTTTTAGCTTTCTTAGAGATTTATCTGTCTCCTTGGTTCCAAGACCTCTCATTACTATTCTTTTGTCTCTGCCAGCTTCAGCCTCCAGTTCTCTCTGAATTCTTTGTTTTACCCAACTGAATCCTGGCTTCTCAATTTCCCAGAGTGTGAACTTAACAGTTGACTCCTCCTCCTCCGAGAGTGGAATTGTGGGCTTCTGACTTGTGAATCTTCTCCACTCCTCTTTGATTTTTGCATCTTGTAGAACTCCAATGAGTACTAAATAAATTTGTGAGCTAGAGAACTGTTAAGTACCATGCTAAATTAGATAACTGACTTAGCACCTTGTAAGAATTCTAACAGGAAGGAATGTGGGAATATTGGGATACTGATATAATGTTAGTGGCACTGTTAACTGATACAACCGTTCTGGAGCACAATTTGGAACTAACCCAAAAGGCTATCAAAATGTGCGTACCTCTATTCTAGCACTGTCTTTACTGATCTGTATTCTAAAGAGATCAAAAAGGGGAAAAGATTCACATGTACAAAAATGTTTATATAGCCCTTTTTGTAGTGGCAAGAAACTGGAAATTGAGTGCAGGCCCATTTGTTGGAGAATGGCTAAGTAAATTGTGGTATGTGAATATTATGGAATGTTATTGTTCTATAAGACATAATCAGCAGCATGATTTCAGAGAGGGCTGGAGAGACTAACATGAACTTATTCTAAGTGAAATGAGCAGAAACAGAAGATCATATACACAGCAACAAGAAGATTATACAATGATCAATTCTGATGGATGTGGCTTTTTTCAACAATGCAATGATTCAGACCAGTTCCAATTATTTTGTGATGAAGAAAGTCATCTACACCCAAAAAGAGGACTGGGGGAACTGAGGGTGGATCACAACATAGCATCTTCACTCTTTTTGCTGTTGTTTTATTACATTTTGTTTTCTTTCTCATTTTTTTCCTTTTTGATCTGATTTTTCTTGTGCAATAAGATAAATGTATAAATGTGTTTGTGTATATAATATATATATGTATGTATATATAATATGCTATTTAACATATATTTTACCATGTTTAACATATATTGGATTACTTTTCATCTGGGGGTTTTTGCAGGGGTCAGTATTAAAAAATTATCCATACATATATTTTGAAAATTAAAAAATAAACTTTAATCAAAAAGCATATATAATAATTGTATTCATGACTGTCCATCTTCCTTTACTTCCTTTTGTTTTATTCTTTTGTTCTTTGCTGTGCATTTTTTATTTTATTCTTTTTTTCCTCTTTCATGTCCCTTACCTCCTCCACACAGGCTACAGTTTAGGAGGCATATACATATACTTATATATGTATGTGAAGACCGCTTTAGCACCCTGGATACCTTAGAATTAGCTGGAGTCAGGATAAGCAAAAGCCATTAGTCTTTATTCTTGGTCTTTAGAGGTAGGATTGAATTGTATGGAAGCAGAATCTTTGCAACCTTCTTCTTCCTCATCTACTGCCAAAATGACTCTGGCTAGTCTTACTCCATCCCCTAGTCCCTCCTACAATCCTCTGTATATACCAATCATCAAGCCAGCACAAGATAGTGGGAAGGGCCATTTTCCAAGCATATGCCCATAGAGTATTGCCCAATCGATTGTTAGCCTCAAGTGCTTGGCTGTCCTGACCTCAGCGCATCGACTCACAAGTTTCAGTTCTCTACATATGTATATGAATATATTTAGGTATACATATACATATGGAGATCTGCATATACTTACATGCACATATACATATATACATACATATTCTTACATGGACTCACACATGCATTTACACATATGTAGACGTGTAACTAAAATCTTAATATGGCTGAGATATAATGTAGATTCCTTTCTTGATTGAATCTTTGAATTTGTCTTTGAGATCAATATTTGCTAGCCCTACTTTATTTTCTAATGAGTTTTATTCTTAATTCTTGTTATTATGTTTGTATATACCTTTTATTTCATATCTCTGCTTAACTGCTACATTTTAGTTCTACTACTTTTATTGCTTTGCTGTTGCTTAACTTCTTCCCACTCATTGATCTCTTCCTTTTCTTTTACCCCAATTTTTTCTCTCCCCATTTATCCCATTCCAATTAATCTACATAGCTTATTTCCCTCCCATTAATCTACATTCCCTTCCATACTCCACCTTATAATGTTTTCTTCACACTTATTTCAATTGTAAATTTTGAAGGGTAATATATTCTTCATGGTATATAAATACATTGTTCTCTATTTAATCCATTTCAGATGAGAGTAGGTTTTCAGATGTCCCCATCTTTTTTCTCTATCCAATATCTCAGTATTATTTCTTCTTCTGAAGCTCATTTTTATAGCATAATTGCTATTCTTATCTTTTCCTAGGCAGTTTTGCTTTTTTTAGAGTCAGGTCATATCTGCCCTACTCTTTATTTTGAACTATCAATTACTGATGTCATATTGTTTATACTTCTTCCTATAAAACATAAACAATTTGTCCTTTTTATTGATTCCCTTAAAATTATTCTTTAATGTTTGCTCTTATATGCTAAATTTCTCTGTTGAGTTCAGATTTGGTTGAGAGAAAATCCTGAAAATCTGTGAGTTCATTAAATGTCTATTTTTGTTGTTTTTCAATGTCATGGTTAATTTTGCTGAATAAGATCTTTGGCTACAGATCTGGTATTTTGAATCTGCTGATAAATTTTGTATAATTCTAATTGCATCTCCAGAATATTTAAATTTTTATTTGTTTGTTGGTATCTTGTAAAATTTCTTTTTCATCTGAGGATTTTGAAGTTTAGCAATAATGTGTTTTCCTTGTAGGGTCTCTTTAAGGTGGTGTTTAGTGGAGTTTTTCAGTTTCTATTTTCCCCTCGTGTTGTAATTACTTCAAGACAATTATTTTTGATTATTGCTTGCATTATTTTGTCAAGGTTCCTTTTTTGGTCATAGCTCTGAATAATCCAATTATTTTTATATTTTCTCTAACTGAGCTGTTCTCCAGATCTGTTGTTTCTTATATAATTATTAACATTCTGTTCTACTTTTTACATTCTTTGTTTTGTTTTTTTAGTTTCATAGCTTTATTGGCCTCTCCTTGACCAATTCTAATTTTCAAAGAATTGTTTTCTTCTTTAGGACTCCAGATTTACTTTTCTAGTTGGTTGACTTTCTTTTCATGAACTTCTTGTTTTTCTTGAATGATTTCTCTCTCTCTTTTTTCTCTCTCTTTCTCTGTCTCTCTCCCCACTTCTCTCCTCCCTCCATATCTTCCATCCTTCCTTCCATCTGTCCTTTCATTTGTCCATCCTTCTTTTCCCCTCAATTTCTTTCATTTGATTTTAAAAATATTTATTAAATTCTTCAGTAAATTCTTACTCTTTGTATTAGTCAATGCTTCATTTATTTATTTATTTATTTTACTTTTTTACTTCACTTTCTTTGTCTGAAGATGAACACTAGTTTTTCTTGTTCCCATAGCAAGTTTCTTTGATTGTTTTTTTTTTTTTTCCTTTGCTCATTGAAAAAAAATAATGAGAACTTATTAGTGTAACCATCTTTATTCCTGGTGTGAGATGGAAGGAAGAAGATAATTTTTTAAAAATTTAATTAGAACTTATTATTGTAACCATCTTTATTCCTGGTGTGAGGTGGAAAGAAGGAGAAAATTTGTATGTTAAAATTTTTTAAAAGTGAATGTTAAAAATAAATAAATCTCAACAGTGCTGAATATGGAAAATAACAATTTATTGATTATCCAACAATACATGTTAAATGGTTAAAAAATGCAGAAATACGAAGATGGCAGAGAGGAGGCACACAGCTGTGTAAGCTCCACGCTTTCTCTCACTATCCATTTCATTACAAGCCTCTGAATTAATGCTTGACTGAAAAAAAACCCACAAAGAGTTACCAAGAGAAGCCATCCTTGAGATTCGCCAAGAAAGGTCTGTCTTTACTGGAGGGCTGGGATGGTTTAGATCGGGCGCAGGCGGTGGGCAGTGGCAGTGAGAGCACGGGAGCAGACTGGAGAGGGGGTGGGGAGTGATCGCAGCCATATTTGCGGGGAGAGCTTCGCTACAGGTTTGGATACTTTGCTCCAGCAGCAAGTCAGCAGCCCAGCAGAGAAGCTAAAAACACCGTGGGTGAAGAATACAACCCCAAACAGCTGGAGTCTCTTGGGACCTGGCCGCCCCCATTTCCCCCCCCACAGTGACTCAGCACGCTTTGGGATCTCAGAGCGCAGGCGCAGTACAGTCCTGCTAGTGCCTCACTGCTGCCCCCCGCAGTCTGGAGAGGAAGCTCGGTAACACCACCCAGCCCCTCCCCCAAAGAAAGACTCCAGTTTTTTCTGTTTTTCTTTGCTAGTTTGTCTTTGATTATTAGACAGAATGAGCAAGAAACTGAAGAGGACTTTAACCCTTGACAGCTTCTACACAGATAGAGAGCAGACTCTAAATCCTGAGGAGACTAAAAACAGACAGTCTCCAGGTGAATCCCCAAAGGAGGAGATCATCTGTTCCTCAGCACAGATGAACCTCATGGAGGAAATTAAAAAGGCTCTCACAAGGGAGCTAGAAGAAAAATGGGAGGTTTGGCAAAAGAGCCTGGAGAAATCATTTAAAGAGAAACTGGATAAAGAAATAAAATCCTTGAAACATAGGATTGGTGAACTGGAAACAGAAAACAGCTCTCTAAAAAACAAAATTGGCGAAATGGAAAAAAATTCCACAGAACAAAAGAACTCAATGGGACAATTAGAAAAAGATTTTAAAAAAGTGAGTGAAGAAAATACTTCACTGAAAATCAGAATTGAACAATTGGAATTGAATGACTCGAGGAGACAAGAAGAATCAGTCAAGCAAATCCAAAAAAATTAAACAATGGAAAAGAATGTAAAATACCTTCTGGGGAAGACAACAGACCTGGAAAACAGATCCAGGAGAGACAATCTGAGAATCATTGGACTCCCAGAAAAGAATGATGAGAAAAAGAGCCTGGACACTATTTTCCAGGAAATTATCAAAGAGAACTGCCCAGAAGTCATAGGAACAGAGGAAAAAATAAACATTGAAAGGATTCATCGATCACCCACTGAAAGGGATCCTAAAATCAAAACACCAAGGAATATAGTGGTCAAATGCCAGAACCCTCAGACGAAGGAAAAAATATTGCAAGCGGCTAGAAAAACCCAATTCAAGTATCAAGGAGCCACAATAAGGATCACCCAGGATCTGGCAGCATCCACATTAAAGGATCGAAGGGCCTGGAATATGATATTCCGAAAGGCTAAGGAACTTGGTATGCAACCAAAAATAACTTACCCAGCGAGAATGAGCATCTTTTTCCAGGGAAGAAGATGGACATTCAGCGAAGTAAGCGAATTTCATCTATTTCTGATGAAAAAGCCAGAACTTAACAAAAAGTTTGATCTACAAACATAGAACTCAAGAGAAATCTAAAAAGGTAAAGATTAATCTTGGGAACTATATTTCGGCTATAAAGATGTATAAAGAATACATGTATACCTTGTTTTAGAAACTGATGTGGAAAGGACATTGTACCAAAAAATGCAGAAATACTACAATAAATAGTGGCCATGTCCAGGGTCATGTCTAGGAAAATTACAATATCTTTTTATTTCTGAATATAAAAGTCCTTTGTAAATACAGGGACATCCAGAACTCTTGTAAATGTATAGAATCAGTATAATTAGTTTTCTACATTTAACGTATGTATAATATTCTGCAATTCTTAGCAAAAAAAAATTAGCTGAGAGTCAATTTTGACACTGTAAATTCTGGTACTCTTTTCTTTTTTCCTTTAGGAGTTAGAAACATTGTTGGAAAAGCATAGAGTTCTAGAAAAAGGCATCCTAAAAGAAAAAGAAGATGAAGTAATTTTTCTTCAGGATAAATACAAAATACTTCAGGTAAACTTTCTTTTTCACAGTTAACCAGAATCATTTTAATGAAGGCAGTCTGTAAATATTGAGAATGAATATTCAATTAATGTGCTCTAACCAAGTTTCCATCAGTAAGTATTTGTAAATTTTTTAAATGGCTATTTAAATAGCTTAATTTAGTATGAAATCTTGATGACCATTAGCTAGAGAGTCGGGCATTGTTGGAACCAAAAAGATGGAAGGAATTGGTTAGAAAAAATTGTGTTTTGATTCAGTAATATAATTTTCAATAACTCAATAATATCAATAATTTAATTCAACATTAATAATAATAATAAAGTTTTTTATTATTTCACTAGTCACAAGTTGACATTTAATATAATAATGCATTTTCTAAGCCTTTTTGATAAGGTTTATCATCAATAATGATAAATTATTATCAAAAATAGTCTTGCCCTTAAAAGAACTTGATTTTTTTCAGAGGAAACACTACATACATTTAAAATGAAATGAAATGAAATGTATACACACTAAATCCTTCCTTTTTCTGAGCATCCCTATTATGATGAGAACACTGTTATCCTCCTAGTCTCCCAGTGCCATTTTGAACTTTTCACTCTCATTTATTCCACAAATACAACTTATTGTCAAATCTTGTCATTTTTGTCATAATTAAAATAACTAATATAAAGTTTTTGGGATTCTACTTGCTAAAAAGCAAAACAACAACAACAACAAAAAAAAAAAAAACAGGAACTATATGAACACACTTATAAAAACAGTTTCCATACAAATAAAGTTATATGTAAGCAGTTGGAAAAAATCAATTGCTTATGGGTAGGCTGGGAAAATTGGAAAACAATGAAGTAGAAACTAGGCAGTGACCAAGATCGAGGACCCTATACTAAGACAATATTGGAATAGGTTCATGATTTAGATGTAAAGGGTAATAATATAAGCAAACTAGAAGAACAAGGAATCCTTTACTTAGTAGCTCTTTGGAGAAGAGAGGAATTATTATTATTTTTTAAACAAAGAACTAAAAACATTATGAAATACAAAATGGAAATTTTGACTACATTAAATTAAAAAAGTTTTTGCACAAACAAAACCAAAAGCAAAGATTATAAGGGAAACAGCTGGGAAATAATTTTTCAGCCAGTGTTTCTGATAAAGGACTTGTTTCTAATATATAGAGAAAATATGTCAAATTGATAAGAATACCAGTCATTCCTCAATTGATAATTGGTCCAAGGATATGACCAGACAATTTTCATATGAAGAAATTAAAGCTATTTATTATCACATAATAATTTCAATAGATGCAGAAGAACCTTTTGACAAAATACAGTACCCATTCCCTTTCTAAATCAATATTGATTAGAGAAACACCAATGAAGAGAACACTGAGATACTACTCCACATCTCTCAGATTGGCTAAAATGACAGCAAAAATAATGATAAATGTTGGAGGGAATACAGGAAAATTGGGACACTAATGCATTATTGGTGCAATCATTCTAGAAAGCAATTTGGAACTATGATCAAAGGGCTATTCAATTGTCTATACCTTTTGATTCAGCAGTGTACTGCATCCATATCCCAAAGAAATTATAAAAGAAGAAAAAGGACTCATATATATATATATATATATATATATATATATATATATATATATATATAATATTTTATTTTAAATATTTTATTTAATAATAACTTTATATACAGAATCCATGCCAGGGTAATTTTTTTTACAACATTATCCCTTGCACTCATTTCTGTTCCGATTTTTCCCCTCCCCTAGATGGCAAGCAGTCCTATATATGTTAGATATGTTACAGTATATCCTATATACAACATATGTTTGCAGAACCGAACAGTTCTCTTGTTGCACAGGGAGAATTGGATTCAGAAGGTATAAATAACCCGGGAAGAAAAACAAAAATGCAGATAGTTCACATTCGTTTCCCAGTGTTCTTTCTTTGGGTGTAGCTGCTTCTGTCCATCATTTATCAGTTGAAACTGAGTTAGGTCTCTTTGTCAAAGAAATCCACTTCCATCAGAATCCATCCTCATACAATATCGTTGTCGAAGTGTATAATGATCTCCTGGTTCTGCTCATTTCACTTAGCATCAGTTCACGTAAGTCTCTCCAAGCCTCTCTGTACTCATCCTGCTGGTCATTTCTTATAGAACAATAATATTCCATAACATTCATATACCACAATTTACCCAGCCATTCTCCAATTGATGGGCATCCATTCATTTTCCAGTTTCTAGCCACTATAAACAGGGCTGCCACAAACATTTTGGCACATACAGGTCCCTTTCCCTTCTTTAGTATTTCTTTGGGATATAAGCCCAATAGAAACACTGCTGGATCAAAGGGTATGCACCATTTGATAACTTTTTGGGCATAATTCCCGATTGGTCTCCAGAATGGTTGGATTCGTTCACAACTTCACCAACAGTGCATCAGTGTCCCAGTTTTCCCAAATCCCCTCCAACATTCATCATTATTTTTTCCTGTCATCTTAGCCAATCTGATAGGTATGTAGTGGTATCTAAGAGTTGTCTTAACTTGCATTTCTCTGATCAATAATGATTTGGAACACTCTTTCATATGAGTGGTAATAGTTTCAATTTCATCCTCTGAAAATTGTCTGTTCATATCCTTTGACCATTTATCAATTGGAGAATGGCTTGATTTCTTATAAATTTGAGTCAGTTCTCTATATATTTTGGAAATGAGGCTTTATCAGAACCTTTAACTGTGAGGATGTTTTCCCAGTTTGTTGCTTCCCTTCTAATCTTGTTTGCATTAGTTTTGTTTGTACAAAGGCTTTTTAATTTGATGTAATCAAAATTTTCTATTTTGTGATTAGTAATGGTCTCTAGTTCATTTTTGGTCACAAATTTCTTTCTCCTCCACAAGTCTGAGAGATAAACTATCCTATGTTCCTCTAATTTATTTATAATCTCGTTCTTTATGCTTAGGTCATGGACCCATTTTGATCTTATCTTGGTATATGGTGTTAAGTGTGGGTCCATGCCTAATTTCTGCCATACTAATTTCCAGTTATCCCAGCAGTTTTTATCAAATGAATTCTTATCCCAAAAGTTAGGATCTTTGGGTTTGTCAAACACTAGATAGCTATCGTTGACTATTCTGTCTTGTGAACCTAACCTTTTCCACTGATCAACTAATCTATTTCTTAGCCAATACCAAATGGTTTTGGTGACTGCTGCTTTATAATATAATTTTAGATCAGGTACAGCTAGGCCACCTTCATTTGATTTTTTTTTTCATTAATTCCCTTGAGATTCTTGACTTTTTATTGTTCCATATGAATTTTGTTGTTATTTTTTCTAGATCATTAAAATATTTTCTTGGAAGTCTGATTGGTATAGCACTAAATAAATAGATTAGTTTAGGGAGTATTGTCATCTTTATTATATTTGCTCGGCCTATCCAAGAGCACTTAATATTTTTCCAATTATTTAAGTCTGACTTTATTTGTGTGGAGACTTTTTTGTAATTTTGCTCATATAATTCCTGACTTTCCTTTGGTAGATAGATTCCCAAATATTTTATGCTATCAACAGTTATTCTGAATGGAATTTCTCTTTGTATCTCTTGCTGTTGGATTTTGTTGGTGATGTATAAAAATACTGAGGATTTATGGGGATTTATTTTGTAGCCAGCTACTTTGCTAAAATTATGAATTATTTCTAATAGCTTTTTAGTAGAATCTGAAGTAAGTTAATTTTAGTAAGCAGAAGCTCTAAACATGCTATCTGAAAAGTAAAAATAAATATACAAAAAATAAAAAGGGATATCAAAGAAATTATATTATGTTATATAGGTACCAAAGTGGTTTCCTGCAGATTGCCAGATTATTCCTCTTTCTTCCCCAATGAATTTGATACTTGGTTTACAATTTTTCTTTCCTCCTCAACTTTTGCCCTCATACTAGGGAACCCCTACATTCTTCCCCATCTCTTAGTATTCACTGTCTTATGTCACTGTCATTTCTTTCACCTCTGTTTCTTTTTTCTTTTTTTTAATTTTTATTTAATAATTACTTTATATTGACACTCGTTTCTGTTCCGATTTTTTTTTCCCTCCCTCCCTCCACCCCCTCCCCTAGATGGCAAGCAGTCCTTTATATGTTGGAAATCTTGCATCACCTCTGTTTCACATGATGAAATGACCTTAGCAATTCCATTCCATGCCATCTCCTCTAACAGATTGTCTTTCTATCATCTACAGCCTTTCACTTTCAATCTTTTTCTTTCTTTAGTCTCATTTCTTACTGCCTGTAAACATGCCCACCTCTTCTCTATTCTTAAAAAACCCTCACTTGTTTCCTCTCTCCCTTTTACCTGTCATTAAATATCTCTTCTGCTCTGAAGCTAACCTTCTTGAAAAAGCTGTCTACAATAGATACCTCCAAATTTGTGCCTTAACTTTCTCTCCTCTTATTCTCCTTTCAGTCTGGCTGAAAGATCAGAATCTTATCATTGCAGTGAAATTGCACCGGCAATTTTGCCGGTGATCTCTTGTCAAATCTAGTAAAATTTTCTCAGTCTTCATTTTCTTTGACCTCTCTGAAATCTTTCGAACTGTCTAGAACTCTCTTTTCCTTGATTCTCTATTCCCTATAGATTTTTGCAACACCAATTTCTCTTGGTTTTCCTCCTTCCTATCTGACCACCCCTATTTGACTGCTA
Source organism: Antechinus flavipes (assembly GCF_016432865.1). Lineage (NCBI taxonomy): Eukaryota > Metazoa > Chordata > Mammalia > Dasyuromorphia > Dasyuridae > Antechinus > Antechinus flavipes. The sequence continues at coordinate 232,940,621 of NC_067402.1, forward strand.
TTTTCTTTGTAGGATCTTCAGCTCATGCCCTCTATAAGGATAGATATTTCAGAGTTCTGTCCTGGGTCCTAATCTTTCTCTTAGATTAACTTCACTTGGTGATCTCATCAACTCCTATGCCTTTAATTTTCATCTTATTGTAGATGATTCTCAAATCTACCTTTCCTGTACCAGTTTTTGCTAACCTTCAGTTTCACATCTCCAGTACCTTTCAAACTAGATGTCCAGTGGCTATCTTCAACTCAACATGTCTATAATCAAACCTCTCTACCGAAGCTCCACTCCCTCCCTGTATGATCCCATTTTGAGTTTTCTTGCCAGAGACAATAATTTGTTATTTCCTCCTTCAGCTCATTTTACAGATGAGAAAGTGAGGCAGAAAGGGTTGTGACTTTTCCAGGATTACACAGCCATACATCTAGATTTGAACTTGGATCTTCTTGACTCGAAGTACAGCATCTTTACCTCTTGCACTATCTAGATGCCCCTTTCTCTCTTCACTATTATTATACATAAAAATACCATCTTTCCAGTCATTTAGGCTTAAATGTAGGAGTCATACTGGATTCCTCACTATCTTTTACCCTTCTCCCCATATGCAAGGCCTGTAGATTTAATTTTTATAACACCTCTGGTATATGACTCTTTATATTCTCAGACTAAGCTTTTCCTTTCATTCTTATCCAACTTCTATTCATGCATTAAACTGATTTTCCTAAAATACAAGTCTAAGTCTCTCTCTTTAACTCCACCTGTGACTTCCCTGGCTTCCTTTAAATTCTAATTAGAATTACTCCTTTTATAGGAAGCCTTCTTCATCCTTAATTCTCATGCCTTCACTCTCTTGTTTCTTATTTATCTTATATGTAGCTTGCTTTATATGTATATGTATTTGCATCTTGTCTCCCTCATAAGATTGTAGAATAGGTGTTTTCTTCTTTTTGTATCCCTAATGCTAAGATGTGTGCCTGACACATAGTAGATTCTTAATAAGTGTTTATTGGGATTTGTTGGAATCTTTACAAATTGTTAAGTCATTAGAGTTGATAGAGACAATAATTATCTAATTTAGCATGGTTCAGTATGATTAATCTGATCCTACAAGGAGATGTTATGGGCTGGAAGAAATAAGGTACTGAGAAACAATGCTTATGTTCACACCTTTATTCATTGGAGTTCATACGTTTGGGAGATTTCAGGGTTTAGTATGAGATATCCGAATTCACACCTCCCTTAATCCCTGCCTCCAGAAGGAGGAGTCAGACTTTGGGAGATCATATATAAAGAGGCTTTTTGCTTCGGATGAGTGAGTTACTTCGGAACATTCCCAGGGGCCACAGAAGAGCACTCTGGGAGGAAGCCCATAAGCCCTTTCTTGGAGGCAAGAGAGATTCATTCCAACTTGGTGCTGGCTGGAGGCTGAAGAAAGCAGAGGCAAAGGACAACTGCAAGAGCTCTTGGAACCAAGCAGAAAGATAGGCCTCTAAAAAAAAATTAACCGGGCTATATTTTGGAAGGAGAAAATAAACATTTGCATTTTATCAGCTGGCTGCATTTGGGTGATTGTTACTTTTAAATGAAACTAAGGCTGCCTCCAGAAAACCTCCCCAGGACACCTGCTCCCAGAGAGAACCATTATATTTTAAAGAAGAACACCACAGGGATTAAGATTAAATGTAACAACATGTATTAGATCCCTGATATTGCTGTTCCTACCATATTGCATCACTAGATCATCTAAGATGTTCCAAATAGGCTTTTGTGGTTTGTATCAGAGTATCTAGTTGTTCCCTTGCTTGACCATTAAATCCCTTTTTCAATTTGCCTATTTTTCCCCAGCTTCTGTTCCATTGGATATTATAACCCCTTTTATTTGAGAGGTAGGGTAGAGAAAGCTTCACAGTCAAGGTCATTTGCTTCATGGAGTTTTTCCACTTCAAGGTTACATAGTTTTTCAGGGGAAATAGCATACTCACATATGTGTGTGTATTTGTATGCATATATGTATGCATGTATACACATAAAGTAAAATGCAAGGTATTTTGGGGAAAGGAGATATCAGAATTTAAAGGAATTGAAGGCATCATTTAGAAGGTAGCACTTGATATAAGCTGTGGATAAAATTCAGAATTCCAAGGAAGACAGAAATAGAAGAAAAAGTAGAATGGTGAAAAATAATTTTATCAAATAGTATCAATAAAAGACTGATTGTAAAATAAAAAAAATGACATAAATACATAAAGCCCAGACTATTTAACATTATATGGAGTTTTGTTTTAATATTAAACATTGTATATAATAGTTGAGCTGAAAAGTTAGTGTACCCACAACTTAAGAAAGGGCTTAGGTTGTGGGATCTGCTGTACAGTGAAGATATATCTTATTCTCCCTCCTTTTCCTGTTTTGTTTAGAGTATTTTAATCAAATTAAAGGAAAAAAGTGAATCAGGTTGTAGGAGTTGACTGTTAAAGAGATTTATCTATACTTCATCTAACACTGGCACTTTTATGTCAGTTTCTTTTATCTTCCTTTTCTGACTTCCATAAAAATAAGGTCAATACCTGTGAACACATATTCACAGTCAGTCAGAGTCCAGATGTTAGTTGTCTCTAATCAAAAAATTGATTAAGTTGATGATTAAGTTGTTTCCTGGGATGGCTGATTAGTGATTAATATCAGTATCTAGATTGGGCATTCTTAGAATAAGTCTCTTAATGATGAGCTATTATGCTTTTAAATATACTTCTATTTACTATTGATTAAGATTGTTTAAGAATGATTAAGAAGTTTACTTAATCTGTGTTAAAGTCTGATTTGGTATAAATATTGCACAAGATCATTTTATGTGAATATACATGAGTATATATATATATATATATATATAATTTACTGACTTTGGGTTTATTTACCTAAGTTCAAATAGAATCCATTAAAATGTAAGCATTTGCTGAAGAAAAAATAAACTGGAATAAGAAAAACAATGGCAAAAGAAATAGTAAAATTGGGAGTTATAAAAATAAATAAGAAATTTATATTCAGTATAAAAAATTTAAACTTTTGTAGAAAGTTTAGTGTGTTGGAGTCAATCTCAAATATGTTTGGCATTTTCTGCTATAAATATTTCAAGTATTGTCATCAGGAAAAGATTTAGAAAAAAAGGTCATAGGAAATCTTTTCTTTTTATAAAATAAGGGCTATTTGCTTCATTTAAATGGTTTACCTAAGACTTCACAATTTTCTACTTTTTTTTTTTTTTTTTTTAGCAAATTTAAAAGAAATGTTATCTGTATGTATACTTTTTACATCAGGATAGATCTCTTTCATTCTTTTATTTTGGATAATTTTTGTTTTCATTCTTCCATAAATGTTACATAAACTATCTATATTTAATGCATTGACAATCTTTTTCTCAGTCATTTGACATGAGTTTTAATGCAGTTTACCTTTTCTTTAATTAAATGATTACATATCTTTTTTTCTAATCTTGCATTTTTGGACTATTTTTAATTAAATTTCTTGTACATATATTACTGTTGGTAATATCATATAAAAAGGTTGTACTCTAAACTAAAAGGAGCCAAATACTGGAGTAAACAATAAATTGCCATAACGCTCCCATATTCACCTCCAAAGAATCATAAGATAGCACCTCAAAAGAAATCTTGGAAAAGCAGAACCACCAAAAATATAGGGTGAAACAATCTTTTTGCCCAGTAAAGTTGGAAGATTGATAAAAGGTCTGACTCAGTTTTAAAAGAGAACACAATCCAGTACCCAGAACATCCAGAGCAACCAATAGCAAGCCCCACTTTAGCAATCCAGTGGGAGTCCATTCTGATTGCATTTGCCAATATCAGGACCCTCTTTGTATCTCAGCATAGTAATAGAACAGGCAGACTTCTGGGAGAACCACCATGTGCTTCAGAGTAATCCCAAGTAAAGGGGCAATCTCCAGCTGCTAAACTTCATGTGCTTTAACATAACATATAGAGACAAACAAGTAAACAACAACCCTATAGGTATCTAAGCAACAGACAGCCACCAACTTGGCATAGCCCTGGGCAAATAGGTAGCCTACAGCAAGCAGACCCACTACTTGCTTCAGTGTAGCCCCAAAGAAGCACAAAAGGAGCCACGGGTACCTACCAGATACCAGCACTAGAGTTCTGCCTCAATATCAGAAGTAAGCTGAAAGACTTTTTTTTTTTTGGGTGGAAATTTTTTTTTTTTAAATTTTATAATAACTTTTTGTTGACAGAACCCATGCCAGAGTAATTTTTTTACAATATTATCCCTTGCACTTGCTTCTGTTCCGATTTTTCCCCTCCCTCCCTCTACCCCCTCCCCTAGATGGCAAGCAGTCCTATATATGTTAAATTTGTTGCAGTATATCCTAGATACAATATATGTTTGCAGAACCGAACAGTTCTCTTGTTGCACAGGGAGAATTGGATTCAGAAGGTATAAATAACCCGGGAAGAAAAACAAAAATGCAAATAGTTTACATTCATTTCCCAGTGTTCTTTCTTTGGGTGTACCTGCTTCTGTCCATCATTTATCAATTGAAACTGAGTTAGGTCTCTTTGTCAAAGAAATCCACTTCCATCAGAATACATCCTCAAACAGTATCATTGTTGAAGTGTATAATGATCTTCTGGTTCTGCTCATTTCACTTAGCATCAGTTCATGTAAGTCTCTCCAAGCCTCTCTGTATTCATCTTGCTGGTCATTTCTTACAGAACAATAATATTCATAGCATTCATATACCACAATTTACACAGCCATTCTCCAATTGATGGGCATCCATTCAATTTCCAGTTTCTAGCCACTACAAACAGGACTGCCACAAATATTTTGGCACATACAGGTCCCTTTCCCTTCTTTAGTATTTCTTTGGGATATAAGCCTAGAAGTAACACTGCTGGATCAAAAGGTATGCACAATTTGATAACTTTTTGGGCATAATTCCAGATTGCTCTCCAGAATGGTTGGATTCGTTCACAACTCCACCAACAATGCATCAGTGTCCCAGCTTTCCTGCATCCCCTCCAACATTCATCATTATTTTTTCCTGTCATCTTAGCCCATCTGATAGGTGTGTAGTGGTATCTCAGAGTTGTCTTAATTTGCATTTCTCTGATCAATAATGATTTGGAACACTCTTTCATATGAGTGGTAATAGTTTCTTCATCATCTGAAAATTGTCTGTTCATATCCTTTGACCATTTATCAATTGGAGAATGGCTTGATTTCTTATAAATTAGAGTTAATTCTCTATATATTTTGGAAATGAGGCCTTTATCAGAAGATATAAAGATCAGAAGATCTTTTAACTGTGAAGATGTTTTCCCAGTTTGTTGCTTCCCTTCTAATCTTGTTTGCATTAGTTTTGTTTGTACAAAGGCCTTTTAATTTGATATAATCAAAATTTTCTATTTTGTGACCAGTAATGATCTCTAGTCCATCTTTGGTCACAAACTTCTTTCTCCTCCACAAGTCTGAGAGATAAACTATTCTATATTCCTCTAATTTATTTATAATCTTGTTCTTTATGCCTAGATCATGGACCCATTTTGATCTTATCTTGGTATACGGTGTTAAGTATGGGTCCATGCAAGCTGAAAGACTCTTACAGCCTCCAGTACTACCAGCCACCTCTCCACCACACCCTCTCAGTGCAGTATCAGAGAAGAGGGTCTCCTGGGAGACTCAGGACTGTATCAGTGCAGCATCAGATAACCAGTTGGAGCCTGCAGCTCCTGGCACAAGAAGTCTGATACAGTGCCTCTTCTAACTTGGAAATAGAGCTCAAGTATAGACAGGGAAAATACTTTCTTTTTAAAAAAAAAAAAAAAGAGCAAAAAACAACCAAAGGAAAAACAATCTGACCATAGAAAATTATTATGGTGACAGGGAAGATCAAGACAAACTCAGAGGAGGACAATATGTTATGTCGCAATATCTATGTATAAAATCCAAGACAAAAACATAACGTCATCTCAAGCTCAGAAAGAACTTACTGGAATAGCTCCAAAAAAGATTAAAATCATATTAGAGAAGTAGAAGAAAAACATGGGGAAGAATGATAGTGATTCAAGAGAATCATGAAAAAAAAATAATCAACAACAGTTTGTTAAAAAACAAAAACAAAAACAAAACAAATGCTTAAAAAGTAGAATTGACCAAATGGAAAAAGAGATTTAAAAATCTACTGTAGAAAACAACTCCTTAAAGGTCAAAATCAGGCAAGTAGAAAAAATGACTCTATGAGACATCAAGAATCAATCAAATATATTCAACAGAGTTAAACAAAAAATAGAAGAAAATGTAATTTACCTTACCGGAAAAACAATTAAACCTAGAAAGTAAATCAGAAGAGCCAGTGTCAGAATCTTTGGCTCACCTAAAAGCCATAATGAAAAAGAGGACATGGACATATCTTTCAAGAAATTATCAAAGAAAACTTTTCTGGTATCCTGGAACTATGGGGTAAAATAGGCATTGAAAGAATCCACCATTCACCTCAGGAAAGTGATACTAAAATAAAAACTCCAAGTAATATAATAGTCAAATTTCAGAACTATCAGGTCAAGGAAAAAATACAAGTGGCCAGAAAAAAAAATTCAAATATCATTGAGTCACAATCAGGATTACATAAGGTTTAGCAGCTGCAACATTATAGAACTGAAGGTCAGGGAATATGATGTTCTGGAAGGCAAAGGTTCTAGGATTATAACCAATTATCACACAGCAAAATTAAACATAAGACATCAAGGGAAAAATATAATCGTTCAATGAAATAGGAGGATTTCAAGCTTTCATAAGAGAACATCAGAACTATGCCAGAAATTTGACTTCCAATATCAGAAATCTAAAAAGGGAAAAGAAAGCATAAGGAATTCAATGGAACTGAATAAGGAACTGCTTATATCTTTGTATGGGAAGATAGTACTTTTAATTCTTAAAAATTTTACCACTAATAGTGCAACTGGAAGGAATGTACAAAGAGAGTACAAGTAAAATTGAAATTGAGGGAATGACATGTTAGAGACTTTCCTTCTGAGAATTGCCATGTATGCCATGTCATCTGGTAGAGTGGACTCAGAAAGTAAAGAAGGGCTTGGCCTCTGAGGTAGGAAGTTGTGTCTTACAGGTGTTTCCTTGAGAAGAAGAGGGGTATGTCCTCTTGCTACATTTTTACTTAGGACACAGCACTAACTCTCTTGTGTGGGTCTACCTACACAGTGCTGAGTGAGCTAGGCACAGGGTAATCCCAGAGGAGAGTAAATATAAATGGCCAGCTTTGCCATAGGCTAAGAGAAGGATGTGGAAAGAAGTGAGAGAGGGGCAGAGATGTAGAGAGATTCAGGGATGCAGAAAGAGAGCCACAGAGACATACACACACTTGCTCTTGCTTCCTGCTAACAACCCCTGCTGAGATTACCAATAAAGAAAGGCTGTTTGGCACTTTAATATCGGTCTCATCTCCATGTCTATCTGGGGAAGATTGGTATGTATGGCCCTGGAAATCAGTAATCTCAGAGGGAGAGGTTACAATGACCAAAAAAAATAAAATAAAATAAAATAAAATAAAGAAGGGAGAAGTAAAATAGGGTAAATTATTTCACATGAGGAGGTGTGAAGAGACTACAATGGAAGGAAAAATGAAAGAATGGGTGGTGCACAGTGAATCTCACTTTCATTTGCATTGGCTCAGAAGGGTATATGATATACACCATCAGTTGAATATAGAAATTTATTTTATCCAATAGGAAACTAGGAAGGAAGGAGATTATATAAAAAAAGGATGAGGCCTGATACAAGAGAAGGCAGACTGAGGGTGGAGGGGTAGCAGACAGAATCAAAACACAGGTAAGGAGGGAGAGGGGGAAGGGACCAAACAAATAGGGGAATAGACAGAAGCAAAAACCAGAACCAATATGTTGTTTACGAGAATCATGCTTGAAACATAGAGACAATCATACAGTAAAAAGGTAAGGGGCTATAGCAGAATCTACTAGGCTTCAGCTGAACTTAAAAAAAAAAAAGACAAACCAAACAGGGTAGCAGTCCTGATCTCAGACAAAATAAAAGCAAAATAGATCTAATGAAAAGGTATAAGAAAGGAAATTAAGGAAAGGAAAATCTTGTTGTCATATATAATGATTTCCTGATTCTATTCATTTTACTTAGCATCAGTTCATGTAGGTCTCTCCAAGTATCTCTGAAATCATCCTGCTGGTTGTTTTTTACAGAACAATAATATTCCATAACATTCATATGCTGTAATTTGTGGTTTTCTTGCTATGTGATAGTGTTTTGCAAGCCTTTCTCTGTGAAGATGCCTGGATGCCCCCTGGATGCCCCAGAATCAGCTGAAGTCAGGATAAGCAAAAATCCTTGGTCTTTATTCTTGGTCTTTAGGGGTAGAAGTGAAGGGGATGGACGCAGAATCTCTACAACCTTTCTTCTCTTCCTCTACTGCCAAAGTGACTTTGGCTTGTCTTACTCCACCTCCTAATCTCTCCTACCATTCTCTGTATACACCAAGATTGAGCCAGCACAGAATAGTGGGAAGAGCCATTTTTCAAGCATATGCTAATCTCTATTGTCCACTCAGTAATTAGCCTTAAATGCTCTGTTGTCTGACTCCAGTGCATCAACTCACAAATTTCAGTTCTTTACATTTCTCCAATAGTAGGTCCTCTTAAAGCTTCCATTTTGTGGAATTGCACAGGCTTGCTTGTTCTTATTCTCCTCTTCTACTTTGTTCTTGACGTTTGATGTCCTTATAAAGCAATAATCAAAATTATTTGGTACTGACTAAGAAATAGAGTAGTTGATCAATGGAATAGATTATGTTCACAAGACAAAATCGTCAGTGATTATAGTAATCTAGTGTTTGATAAATCCAAAGACTCCAGCTTCTGGGTTAAGAACTCAGTGGACAGAGTGCTGAACCTGAAATCAGAAGGACCTTGTTCAAATCTGGCCTCAGACATTTAACACTTGTTAGCTGTGTGAGCATGGGCAAATCGTTAACCCCAATTGCCTCAGAAAAATAAATTAAAACCATTTGTAGTCATATGAAAAAATGCTCTAACTGTTGATTAGGGAAATGCAAAGTAAAACAACTCTGAGATATTACTTCACACTTCTTAGATTGGCTAAAATGACAGGAGAAAATAATGATAAATGTTGGAGGGGATGTGGGAAAATTGAGACAATAATACATTGTTAGTGGAGTTGTGAATTGATCCAACCATTCTGGAAAGCAGTTTGGAACTACATCTAAAGGGCTATCAATCTATACATCCCTTTAATCTTCTTTTTGATCTGTATTCCAAAGAGATCATCAGAAAGGGAAAAGGATCCCACATGTGCATAAATATTTGTAGCAGTCCTTTTTGCAGTGTCAGGGAACTGGAAAATGAATGGATACTCATCAATTGGAGCTGAATGAAGTATGGTATATGAATGTTATGGAATATTATTATTCTGTAAAAAATGATCAGCAGGATGATTTCAGAGAGGCCTGGAGAAATGTATATGAACTGATTCTAAGTGAAGTGTGAGTAGAACCAAGAGAATATTGTATATAGCAACAACAAGATTATGTGACGATCAACTGTGATGGACATGGCTCTTTTCAACAATGAGATGATTCAGGCCAATTCCAATAGACTTTTGATGAAGAGAACCATCTGCATCCAGAAAGAGGACTATATAGTTTCACCTTTTTTGTTGTTTGCTTGATTATTTTTTCTTTCTCATTTTCTTCCCTTTTTGATCTGATTTTCCTTGTGCAGCATGAGAAAAATGGAAATATTTTATAGAAAAATTGCACATGTTTAACATATATTGGATTACTTGCTGTCCAGCGAAGGGGCATGGGGGCAAGAGCGGGAGAAAATTTTGGAACACAAGGTTTTGCAAGGGTGAATGTTGAAAACTATCTTTGTATATATTTTGAAAAATTAAAAAAAAAATGGGCCCCTTTCTCTCTCCTTCCACCAAACTTCTTAGCTTCTTTTTGTATGGTTACTTCTCCCTCTAGAATATAAACTCTGAGGGCAGACATGTCTTTTTCCTTCATTTGTATACCCAGTACTTAAATATTTATTTCCTTTTTGTGTCCTGTATTTTTGCTCTTATAAATGTTCTGCAGCAGCATTTTTTTTTCCCCTGATTCCTGTAACATTTCAATTCATTAAGCAAATTAAATGTGTGTAAAGGTATGAGGTAATAATAATAGCAAACCAAAATTAAATAATTTGTGCCCTCAGGAAACTTAAATTCTATTGTCTTTTTATTGTGAAATATATAAACTGTCCATTTACCTGTCCCATTCACTATCTGATTAGCTAATTGCCTTTTCTAGTCATTTAAGTTTGTTATTACAGCTTATACTTTATTATTATTATTATTATTAACAATTTGCTGCTTGTATTAAAAATGTATCTTTCTATTGCATTTGTTTTGTCAGCTAAAGTTTTGGTTTTTCTGAGATCTTTGACATAGTATGATAGATGATCTAATTTACTCTTAATTTATAGATGAAAAAAACTGAAATTTAGGGAAATTATTGCCCACTGTCTCCACAGGTACTAAATGACAGAACCATAATTTGAGCTCAAGTTATTTCTACATCCCACTTCCTAGCCATATGAACCAAAACTCTGATGATTTTTGCTGTTGTTGTGGTTGTTATGGAAGTTACCCTGAATTTATAAAGGCAATCTGAAAAGAAGGAAAGTTGGTGAGATGTATTATGTAAAAATGCTTTGATGCCAGTTGTCTAAGACCAGACTAATTAAATTGAAAAAGCTCATTATCAGGTTAGCCGTGGGAGATGAATAAATACATTTATAAATACATGTATAAAAAATACAATTATAAAGTAATTTTTACTCACAGTATTTCACCTGTCCCTGAAATATTGAAGGAAATAATTAAATCAACTAAGATTTTTTTGACAATAAACCAGTAATTATTTTAGCAAAATGATCATGTATTTTTGACTATGTTAATTATAAATGTGAACTATGTATTTCATTTGGATCCAGATGAGAAAATTGAATATTAGAGGTTGTGAAATTAATGTAATCTTTAACTCCCTCTTCCTTTTATTCATAGACTAGAATAAAATCTTTAACTTTATTTGCTTTATAAATTTCATGATTTTTAAATTCATTCTACAATATTAAGAAAAAGTTTTTTATATACGTTCAAAAGAATCTTCAAAACACTAGATTATCACTTCAATAATACATTCAGATTTGATTCTTGATTTACTTTGAAACACAAAGCCATATATTGGTTATAATTTCAATAATAGGTAAATATTTGCTTAATGGTAGATTTATAGTCATCTGGGCTTTATTGCAATCAAAGTTATTATCATGTGGTAATTACTGAATTAAAAATTTTAAACTAAGCTAAGAATTAGTGTTTGTTGTGTTGTGACTTTCAGATAAAATAGCTAATTTACTTATTATCTCAAAAGTCTCAAAAACAATTATAATCTTAATCTCAAGAACACATATTTACCTTGATATTTTAAATTAACATTGATGTTTTGTTTGTGTACTCCCCCAAATTTAAAAATTTAAAAATCTATTTTCATTCAAAAACAAAATGGCTAGTACCATGAAGTCATCACTAATTTTTTTGCTTTCCAATTTTTGGCTTCTTAGTCTGTTAGAAATGTAGTACTTAGTAAACAAAGATAATTTGGTGTTTTTCAAGATTTAAAATCACACATTTTAAATTAGATCCATTGAATTATTCTCTCTAAAGATACAATAAAATACATAGAAATGAAGTAACTTAGTTTCACAAAGTTTTTTTCAAAGTTTTTAAAAGAAGTTATGTATGGGATGGGTACCTTTTACCCAAACTGACTTCTCAGAGGCATCTTCAAATACAAATAGAAAACATTTATCTGGTCCTTGAAAGGAGAGGTCCAAGTACTCCAGCTGAGCAGACATAGAGCCCTCCAGTTCCCATCTTTCAGCATTGTGCGTGTCCTAATAAGCCAGAAATGGTGGATTTGGTTAAATCACATTGAACATTGGACTGAAAAGGAAGTAACCATTGATCAGTGGTCAGCATACTTTGCCTGTGGGTCACCTGACTTAGTAAAGTTTAGGCCTAGGGTCTACTCCACTTTCTAATTTATCTAATTATCCACTTATCTAATCTCATAGACTTTTTGAGAAATCTTCACCTGGTCCCATTTAGTCCCTCCTCTTTTTCATGCATTTGGAGATTTCTCACATCAGTCCTAATACATTGCTTCTACTAGGACATCCTTGTTATCTAGGCCTTCAGGCTCTTCCCTCTCTTCAGTATTAACTGTAACTAAGTCTCTACCATTTAGACTTGTACATCAGTGAAAGCTTTCAAGAACCACTTTAACTAAGAAATCTTGAACTTTTCTAATGATTAAATGCATAAGCAAGGGGGGATAGGATAATGCTGCTTAAAGCAATGAGCAGGAATCAGAGACCCCCACTTCCACCAGTTCCCACTGTCTGTCTTTGAAACTGTCATCGCAGACCAACAGATTAGCATCTGGCAGTCAGTTATCTGCAGAACTATAGCACTGTCAAGACCTGATGGCCTCAGGGCCATTATCCCATCCTTCCCATTTTAAGCAGTCTAGACCCAAATTCATTTGGGACAAAGTGAAAGAGAACTCATCCTCTGGACCTGCTTCAGGCTGATAAGAGATGTAGAACTGGCACTGTCTGGTGGGGTGCAGACTGAGGAGGAGAGACAAGTGACTTGTAGATGGCATCAGCAGCATTTGGTGGGGAGGTGGTGCTGAATGTCAGAATCAGTTATCAGGTGATTTCAGGTTGAAAAAGTAGTTGGAATTGCTTGGCTTGGAGTCTGAAAGAAACAAATCTCAAAAGTAGATGAAAAATGCAAGGACCAAATATGAGCAAAAGAAAAAATAAACAAAAGTGAAGTTAATATAATTATAATAACCAGAAACCCCACCCAAAGGAAGACTTGGGGCTGGGGAAGGAGGGGAGGGAGTGAGATTGTCATGAATGCCTCTCATACTCTATGTACATAGTTTTTCCTAGGATAAATACCAAGGAATTTTTTCCCCAAATTCCTGCTTTTGTTTCTTCACAGGATTAGGGGCAATGAGTGACCTTAAGTGAATATGATCCCCTTTAGCAAAACCTCTAGAGTCTTTTCAGTCTTACAAAGGAAAGGTTTTACCCAGTTAGTTCTGGTGCTAACAAAACCGAAAGCAATTTGAAGCCCCTGCAAGGAGGCATATGTGTAGGCCTTTTAAACAATCCTTTCAGAATTTACATGCCTGGGAGTTATATGAGGGAATGCAGGAGTTGGGGAATTAAAGGTGCCATGGTTAGGAGTAAAGAGGTAGCAGCACAGGCAGCTGAATCTGCAGGTTTTTTTTTTTTTTTTTGCCTCACATGAATCCTCCTTCCTTTATAAAACAACAGAAACCTCTCTAGGTCTCTAGGTCTAGCTTGCCGTAATTGTCCCCCTGCATACTTAATGGGGGATTATTTTGTTGTCAAAAATCCCCTTTCTTTCCATATAGCCCTCAAGAGCATGCAAAATATGCAAGGCCTATTTGGAATCAGTATAGGTATTCACTCTCATTCAGTTCCCCAGTTCTAAAGCTCTGATATGCTCTGAACTGGTATGGCCAGCATATCCAAAGATTGGCCCAAGATAAGCTTAGAAGCTTCCTTAATTAGGGCTGTGGCAGTTAGCTCTAAGACAGGAGGGTCCCCCCAAAAGACATCAAGTTTCTTTGAGAAGCAGGGAGTCTGGGATCAAGGTCCTGCTCCTGCCTTCCATCAGTATACAGTAAAAAAGGCTTTAGGTAGGGCTAAGGCTGGGGCAAGAAATTAGTTTAGCTTTTGGCTTGATCAGGCCCAATAAGATTGTCTGTTTCCTCTTTTAGTGAGCAAAAATGAGGTGGAGATGGCCCAAATACTTAGGCAAAGTGGGTCTTCAGACAAAGAAATTCTCTCTCCAGGAAGCTAACAAGTTAATATATAGGAGCAGCCAGAGAAGCCTCCAGGGCTGGGTTGCAGACTTGTATTGTGTGTCATATTTTCCACAGACCATTTGTTCTGATTTCAGAAATTTACTGTAAAATGAAAAAGACCGGGAACCAAATGATGCAGTCTAGATTTTGGGGTTCCTTGGTGAGGGAACCAAATGATGAGATTAGAGTTCTTGGTGGTCAGAGAGTTAAATGAGAAGGTTCGTGGTAGGATTGGGGTTTAGGGAACCAAATGAGGTTTGGCTCCCTGGTGCATGGGTAGGGAATTTTGGGAATCCCCCTTCTGATGGTGCAAAGATCCTTCATAAAGGAATTTACGAACCTGAAAAGCTAGACTGATTAAAAAGTTTATTGGAGAAGTCCTGGCATAGAAGCAAAGTTTCCAGTACAGAAATCCTGACAGAGATATAAAGTCTTATTAGGGAAATAGGTGAGGAAAAAGAGAAAGTAATGCTGAAAGAGAATATCATCCCAATGGTCAGATTCCTTGGCATATTAGGCCCTCTGCAAGGAGAGGGTTTAAGATTGCTCTTTTATAATAGAAGCTTTTGGCTACAAGCTGAGAGTAGTTCTTGGTAGAGTTGGATACAGCTTAAGGTGAATTTGAATAGAATTGAATGAGTCTCTTTAATTCGATAGGAAGCTTAACCAGAGTTATCAATGGTGGTGGTGCCCATCTCTTAGGATCTTTTACAGAGGTCAGGATTCAAGGAGAATCTGTCCTTCAAGGAGTTTTAGAGACTTTCGGGGCTCCCTTCGATATAATCAGTCAAAACAATTTTATCAGGACTTCAATCTGAGAGTATCTACATGACAGGATAAAGCTGTAATCAATCAATCATACAGTAACAATTCCATCTCATAGGCAAACTCAGGAATAATCAGGTGGGAAGCAAAGAAACAGAATTGGGAAACTGAGTCAGAAGGATCCTACCTTAAGCAGAGGCTAAGGTTGTCCTCCCAGATTCAGGAAGGCATCCCTCTGAGTAACTTAATGACATTTCTCTGGAATGGTGGAATTAATGACAAAACAATAGTAGCTGCAGTCCCAAGAGATTTCATCTCAATAGGAAGTTTCACCAATTAGGTCTATATATTAAAAAAAAAAAAACATCTTACAAACCATTGTGTATAACTTTTTAAATACACCCACATAACACACTCAAAACTAGTGCAGGGATGCCAGGTAAAAATTCTGCTCTAAGTATTTCATTTTTTTTTTTTAATTTTTAAAAATTATTATAGCTTTTTATTCACAAGATATATGCGTGGGTAATTTTTCAGCACTTACAATTGCAAAAGCTTTTGTTCCAACTTTTACCCTCCTTCCTCCCACCCTCTCTCCCAAATGTCAGGTCAATAAATAATGTTATATATGTTAAAGTATAAATTAAACACAATATATGTATATATGTCTAAACAGTTATTTTGCTGTACAAAGAAAATTGGACCTTGAAATAGTGTACAATTGGCCTATGAAGGAAATAAAAAAATGTGGGTGAACAAAAATAGAGGAATTGGGAATTCTATGTAGTGGTTCATAGTCATCTCCCAGAGTTCTTTCACTGGGTGCAGCTGCTTCAATTCATTGCTACTCTATTGGAAGTGATTTGGTTCATCTCATTGCTGAAGATGGCCACATACATCAGAATTGATCATCACATAGTATTGTTGTTGAGGTATATAATGATCTCCTGGTTCTGCTCATTTCACTTAGCATCAGTTCATGTAAGTCCCTCCAGGCCTTTCTGAAATCATCCTGCTGGTCATTTCTTACCGAACAATAATATTCCATAATATTCATATACCACAATTTATTCAGCCATTTTCCAATTGATGGGCATCCACTCAGTTTCCAGTTTCTGGCCAGTACAGAGAGGGCTGCCACAAACATTCTTGCACATACAGATCCCTTTCCCTTCTTTAAAATCTCTTTGGATATAAGCCCAGTAGCAACACTGCTGAGTTAAAGAGTATGCACAGTTTGATAGCTTTTTGAGCACAGTTCCAAACTGCTCTCCAATATGGCTGGATGTATTCACAATTCCAACAACAATGTATCAGTATCCCTGTTTTCCCACATCCCCTCCAACATTCTGTATTATCTTTCCCTGTCATTGTAGTCAGTCTGACAGGTGTGTAGTGGTATCTCAGAGTTGTCTTAATTTACATTTCTCTGATTAATAATGACTTGGAACATCTTTTCATATGGCTAGAAATAGTTTCAATTTCTTCATCTGAGAATTGTCTGTTTATATCCTTTGACCATTTATCAATTGGAGAATGGCTTGATTTCTTATAAATTAGAGTCAATTCTCTATATATTTTGGAAATGAGTCCTTTATCAGAACCTTTAACTGTAAAAATGTTTTCCCAGTTTATTGCTTCCCTTCTAATCTTGTCTGCATTAGTTTTGTTTATACAAAAACTTTTCAATTTGACATAATCAAAAATTTCTATTTTGTGATCAATAATGAGCTCTAGTTCTTCTTTGGTTATCAATTCCTTCCTCTTCCATAGGTCTGAGAGGTAAACTATCCTATATTCTTCCAATTTATTTATAATCTCATTCTTTATGCCTAGGTCATGAACCCATTTTGACCTTATCTTGGTGTACAGTGTTAAGTATGGGCCAATGCCTAGTTTCTGCCATACTAATTTCTCATTTTCCCAGCAGTTTTTGTCAAACAGTGAATTCTTATCCCAAAAGCTGGGGTCTTTGGGTTTGTCAAACACTAGATTATTAAAGGTATTGACTATTTTGTCCTTTGAACCTAATCTATTCCACTGACCAACTAGTCTTTTTTTAGCCGAATGGTTTTGATCACCACTGCTTTATGATATAATTTTCGACCTGGTACAGCGAGGCAACCTTCATTTGATTTTTTTTTTTCATTAATTCCCTTGAAATTCTTGACCTTTTGTTTTTCCATATGAACTTTGTTGTTATTTTTTCTAGGTCATTAAAATAGTTTTTTGGGAGCCTGATTGGTATAGCAGTAAATAAATAGATTAGTTTAGGTAGTATTGCCATCTTTATTAATTTGCTCGCCCTATCCAAGAGCATTTAATATTTTTCCAATTGGTTAAATCAGACTTAATTTGTGTGGAAAGTGTTTATAGTTTTGCTCATATAGTTTCTAATTTTCCCTTGGCAGATGGATTCCTAAATATTTTATACTATTGGTAGTTACTTTAAATGGAATTTCTCTTTGTAACTCTACCTGTTGGATTTTGTTAGTGATATATAGGAATGCTGATGATTTATGTGGGTTTATTTTGTATCTTGCAACTTTGCTAAAGGTGTGGATTATTTCTAATAGCTTTTTAGTAGAATCTCTGGGGTTCTCTAAGTATACCATCATACCATCAGCAAAGAGTGATAGTTTGGTTTCCTCATTACCTACACTAATTCTTTTAATCTCTTTCTCAACTCTTATTGCCAAAGCTAGCATTTCTAATACAATATTGAATAGTAATGGTGAAAGTGGGCAACCTTGTTTCACTCCTGATCTTACTGGGAATGGTTGCAGTTTATCCCCATTATGTATGATGCTTACTGATGGTTTTAAATAGATGCTACTGATTATTTTAATTTATTCCTATACCCTCAAGTTTTTTCAGCATCTGTTGAGATAATCATATTTTTTTGTTAATTTATTTATTGATATCAATTATACTAATAATTTTCCTAATATTGAACCAGCCCGGCATTCCTGGTATAAATCCTACTTGGTCATGGTGTACTATCCTGGAGATGATTTTCTGTAGTCTTTTTGCTAATATCTTATTTAAGATTTTAGCATCAATATTCATTAGGGAGATTGGTCTATAATTTTCTTTCTCTGTTTTCAGCCTACCTGGTTTAGGTATCAGTACCATATCTTTGTCATAAAAGGAATTTAGTAGGACTCCTTCATTCCCTATTTTTTTCAAATAGTTTATTTGGGCCTAATTGTTCTTCAAATGTTTGGTAGAACTCACATGTAAATCTATCTGGTCCTGGGGATTTTTTCTTAGGGAGTTGATTAATAGCTTGTTCTTTTTCTTTTTCTGAAATGGGATTATTTAAGCAATTTACTTCCTCCTCTCTGCTCTAGGTATTTCAAGAAAGCTATAGATAATATTTGTTACCATATTCATTAAACAAAGATACCATTATACACTTAAATATTAAATAATTTGCTGAAGGCAGATGCAGACTGAAATAGCCCAGGCAATAAAATTCAAGACAGCCATGGTAGTTCATAATTTAGGGACAATTTATTGGGACGGACCTCTGATAGGTGGATTTCGATAGGGTTCCGTGTCAAACTGAAGTAGGGATAGCCTTAAAAGCATTCTTGCTCACTCTTGCTGTCACATTTTGATATTAAACAATGACTGGACTTTACAGGACGAAAGATACAATGGCAGATCTTTAACATAGTTTATAGGTTAGGGTTATGGAACAGATACTCCTCGTTGTTGATCAGGCACTTTGAAGTGCAAAACACCTCCTTTAATCTAGTTGGGCAGACAGTTCCCTGCGAGCCTGAGGCCCTTTAACCTAACACTAAAGGAGGGGAGGGGAGGCCATTCCTTTGTCCATTTCACTCCCCACTTTTTATGTTCATAGTTATGACTCATCTGGGGCCAACTAGGAATAAGCCATCTTAAGAGCAAAATGTTCCAGGGTCTGTATGTGATCCTGAATGTAAGAGATGAGGCACTTTCTTATGCCAGGAGCTATGAGGAGGAGGAGAAGGAACAAGAAAACTGGACTTGTAACTTCCGAGGAGGATGGTTAGCCAGTCATAGAATGACCGATTGAAGCCTTATGACTGGTCTCCCGATCATCTAACTACTTGCACAGGGAATCAAGAGATTCCCTAATGACACCCAACCAATTTGCATAGAAGCAACAAGATTCGCCAGTGCCATGCTCAGACCCCTTGCTTCATGAACAGCGGATCTAACCCACAGCGGTTCTGTAACACAACTTCTGCCAGGGAGTCCACTGACTTTCTTAGCTGAGTAATGAGACTCTCTAGGCTCTCTAGAGTCCTAATGTCTGCATTGACCTGAGAGCTAAAAAGGCAAATGTAATGCTGGAGAAACTGAGGCAAGATAGAGATCAGAGAGCTCCCAGCATTCTATCAATGGGGGAGTTTGATTGACTGGAGAGAACTCTCGTCTCAAAGTATCCAGTGGTGAATGTGAGTTCTCAATGACATACACACATGGCTCAACTACAGGCGTGGACGAGGCAGGGGCAGCGTGGTAGGAGATACTGGACATTCTGATAGGAACCAGGAAGTCTGAACTCCCCCTTATCTTGAATCTCACATTAACAATTTATAACCTTAGAGCAAGTGGTCCTCAGTCCTTAATGAACCAAAAGGGGGTTTTGCAACTAAGGGGATCGAGGCAGAACATTTAAGGAAACTTGAGATAGAACATTTAGAGAAACTGAGGCAAAATCAATTAGAGAAACTGAGTCAGAACAGTTAAAGGGAATTGTGGCCCAACACTAGAAAAATGCAAGGACAAGTCTCTCCCTGATAACCCCAGAGTTAACAGCAGTACAAAGGCTCCCTGTTTCAAGCATGTCAGGTTCTCTATAGATGAGGCACCATCTCAGGCACAGAATCCAGTTTGAGATGGACAGTTCACTGTGAATTAGGTGGTCTGCTGTCATTTGTGCACTAATTCAGTTTCTGCTTACAGAGCAGCAGGGCTCAAGGGCTCAAGGCACATTCAGAGGGGCAACCCTCTCCAGGGGAGAAGGGTGAGTCTTAGAGTAGCTTCACCTGTCCCTGCTCAGAGGAACAGACAGGGCTGCAGAAAGGATCAGATTGCAGAGCACATTATGCACAGTTAGACCATCAAGACAGGCAAACCGCGAACTTTTAGATGCCTCATATCAAACTCCATGGTCCTTTGAGATTGCTGAAGTACTAATTAAGGAACTGGGGTTACAGGACTGGAGAAACAGATCAGAGAGATGGACAGTCTCAGGACAGGTGTCTGATTTCTAAAACTTTTCTAAGAAAATAATTCCCAAAATTGAGTCTGCCAGGGCAATTTTAACAGAATAAGGGTTTCCAAAGGTAAAGCATAATCGAAATTCAATTTGAACTAGTGAGATAGGGGGTTGGGCAGAAATGCCTAAGGCAAAGATAAAAAGGCAAAGCAAAAGCTCCTGCTAAGGGTTCCCATTCTTTTAAGTATTTTGAGGGAAAATATACCAGTTTCCCCAATGTTCTATCCCTTCCTCCCCCTCCCCCCTTTTTTTTTCTCAAGGAAAGGAATTATCAAATTACCATTCCACATATAAATCCCAAGAGTGAATCAAAATCCCTATACATGACAGACTAGTACAGCAGCATTTCCTAAAAATCCCTCAAACATAACAGCAATAATTACACAGTTTTAACAAATCCTATTCCAAATTTTAAACACACAGTAATAGATGGTCCAGGCAAGGTTTAACAGGGTCCAGTCCATGGTCTCAATTAAAAACTGTTCCAGGGTAAGAAATGGCAGGAGGTTTTCATTCCATGCATAGTGTAGCTGTACCACACAAACAATAAAAGCTGATCAAGGTCCCAGAAGCAAGTCAATATCTGTAATTTGACCAAAATCTAGAACAAAAAAACACAAATCTAACAAATAAAGATTAGATCAGTCTCAGATAGAAAGATTCGGTTCACCAGACTGCTGCAAAATATGAGGAGGCCAAAATAGATTGGCCAGCAGCTTCCCCTGTGAAGAGATGAGTTTGCTTTACAAGACATATTGTAGTTTCAAGTCTTAACAGCAGTTAATTGTCCTTTTATCATGTAGAAACCTTAAAAAACAAGACACAACTATCCAGTAACAGACAGATGACCAAGCTAAATACTTAGTTGCCCAAGCATTTAGGATGCAATGATTACATATAATCAGAATGAAAATAGCTAGATAGGACATAATTGAATTGAATTAACAATTTCCATTGACCATTGCTCTGAACATAGAGATCAGTTACAGGAGGAAAAATCGCAACATAACTATAACATAACATAAGTGGTCAAAATTCAACCTTCAGCACATACATAATAAAATAGCTTTAACCCAGTTTTATTCTAATCAATTGTCCCACTGTCAGAGGGTGGAGCCTTATAACTCCCAAATAGCATTAACTAATTAACAATAAGCCCAAGGAATTTTACCTCCAATAACAGATTTCATTAATCAAATTTCTGATAAATCCTAAACAGATATTTACCATAACCTTATAGCGATAACAGTAAGAAATCTGTCCCACAGGAAAACTATAATAGTGGGAGATCTCAACCTTGCACTCTCAGAATTAGATAAATCAAACCACAAAATAAATAAGAAAGAAGTCAAAGAGGTAAATAGAATACTAGAAAAATTAGATATGATAGATCTCTGGAGAAAACGAAATGGAGACAGAAAGGAGTGCACTTTCTTTTCAGCAGTTCATGGAACCTATACAAAAATTGACCATATATTAGGACATAAAAACCTCAAATTCAAATGCAGTAAGGCAGAAATAGTAAATGCATCCTTTTCAGACCACGATGCAATGAAAATTACATTCAACAAAAAGCCAGGGGGAAATAGACCAAAAAATAATTGGAAACTAAATAATCTCATATTAAAGAATGATTGGGTGAAACAGCAAATCATAGACATAATTAATAACTTCACCCAAGAAAATGATAATAATGAGACATCATACCAAAATGTATGGGATGCAGCCAGAGCGGTAATAAGGGGAAATTTCATCTCTCTAGAGGCCTGTTTGCATAAAATAGAGAAAGAGAAGGTCAATGAATTGGGCTTGCAACTAAAAATGCTAGAAAAGGAACAAATTAAAAAACCCCAGTCAAACACTAAGCTTGAACTTCTAAAAATAAAAGGAGAGATCAATAAAATTGAAAGTAAAAAAACTATTGAATTAATTAACAAAACTAAGAGTTGGTTCTATGAAAAAACCAACAAAATAGACAAACCCTTAGTAAATCTGATTAAAAAAAGGAAAGAGGAAAATCAAATTGTTAGTCTTAAAAAGGAAAAGGGAGAACTTGCCACTAATGAAGAGGAAATTAGAGCAATAATTAGGAGTTATTTTGCCCAACTTTATGCCAATAAATTTGACAACTTAAATGAAATAGAATACCTCCAAAAATACAGCTTGCCCAAACTAACAGAGGAAGAAATAAATATCCTAAAGAGTCCCATCTCAGAAAAAGAAATAGAACAAACTATCAATCAACTCCCTAAGAAAAAATCCCCAGGACCAGATGGATTTACATGTGAATTCTACCAAACACTTAAAGAACAATTAACTCCAATGCTAAATAAACTATTTGAAAAAATAGGGATTGAAGGAGTCCTACCAAACTCCTTTTACGACACAGACATGGTACTGATACCTAAACCAGGTAGGTTGAAAACAGAGAAAGAAAATTATAGACCAATCTTCCTAATGAATATTGATGCTAAAATCTTAAATAAAATATTAGCAAAAAGAATACAGAAAATCATCCCCAGGATAATACACCATGACCAAGTAGGATTTATACCAGGAATGCAGGGCTGGTTCAATATTAGGAAAACTATTAGCATAATTGACTATATCAATAACCAAACAAACAAAAAACATATGATCATCTCAATAGATGCAGAAAAAGCATTTGATAAAATCCAACATCCATTCCTAATAAAAACACTTGAGAGCATAGGAATAAATGGACTTTTCCTTAAAATAGTCAGGAGCATATATTTAAAACCATCAGTAAGCATCATATGCAATGGGGAAAAACTGGAATCTTTCCCAGTAAGATCTGGAGTGAAGCAAGGTTGCCCACTATCACCATTATTATTCAACATCGTATTAGAAACACTAGCTTCGGCAATAAGAGTCGAGAAAGATATTAAAGGAATTAAGAGTAGGCAATGAGGAAACCAAACTATCATTCCTTGCAGATGATATGATGGTATACCTAGAGAAGCCCAGAGATTCTACTAAAAAGCTATTAGAAATAATTCATAATTTTATTTTATTTTTTTTAATTTAATTTTTATTTAATAATTACTTTATATTGACACTCGTTTCTGTTCCGATTTTTTTTTCCCTCCCTCCCTCCCTCCGCCCCCTCCCCTAGATGGCAAGCAGTCCTTTATATGTTGGATACGTTGCAGTATATCCTAGATACAATATATGTTTGCAGAACTGAACAGTTCTCTTGTTGCATAGGGAGAATTGGATTCAGAAGGTATAAATAACCTGGGAAGAAAAACAAAAATGCAGATAGTTCACATTCGTTTCCCAGTGTTCTTTCTTTGGGTGTAGCTGCTTTTGTCCGTCATTTATCAATTGAAACTCAGGTCTCTTTGTCAAAGAAATCCACTTCCATCAATATATGTCCTCATACAATATCGTTGTCGAAGTGTATAATGATCTCCTGGTTCTGCTCATTTCACTTAGCATCAGTTCATGTAAGTCTCGCCAGTCCTCTCTGTATTCATCCTGCTGGTCATTCTAACAGAACAATAATATTCCATAACATTCATATACCACAATTTACCCAGCCATTCTCCAATTGATGGGCATCCATTCATTTTCCAGTTTCTAGCCACTACAAACAGGGCTGCTACAAACATTTTGGCACATACAGGTCCCTTTCCCTTCTTTAGTATTTCTTTGGGATATAAGCCCAATAGAAACACTGCTGGATCAAAGGGTATGCACAATTTGATAATTTTTTGGGCATAATTCCAGATTGCTCTCCAGCATGGTTGGATTCGTTCACAACTCCACCAACAATGCATTAGTGTCCCAGTTTTCCCGCATCCCCTCCAACATTCATCATTATTTTTTCCTGTCATCTTAGCCAATCTGACAGGTGTGTAGTGGTATCTCAGAGTTGTCTTAATTTGCATTTCTCTGATCAATAATGATTTGGAACACTCTTTCATATGAGTGGTAATGGTTTCAATTTCATCCTCTGAAAATTGTCTGTTCATATCCTTTGACCATTTATCAATTGGAGAATGGCTTGATTTCTTATAAATTTGAGTCATTTCTCTATATATTTTGGAAATGAGGCTTTTATCAGAACCTTTAACTGTGAAAATGTTTTCCCAGTTTGTTGCTTCCCTTCTAATCTTGTTTGCATTAGTTTTATTTGTACAAAGGCTTTTTAATTTGATGTAATCAAAATTTTCTATTTTGTGATCAGTAATGGTCTCTAGTCTATCTTTGGTCACAAATTTCTTCTCCTCCACAAGTCTGAGAGATAAACTATTCTATGTTCCTCTAGTTTATTTATAATCTCGTTCTTTATGCCTAGGTCATAGACCCATTTTGATCTTATCTTGGTATATGGTGTTAAGTGTGGGTCCATGCCTAATTTCTGCCATACTAATTTCCAATTATCCCAGCAGTTTTTATCAAATAATGAATTCTTTTCCCAGAAGTTAGGGGCTTTGGGTTTGTCAAACACTAGATTGCTATAGTTGACTATTCTGTCTTGTGAACCTAGCCTTTTCCACTGATCCACTAATCTATTTCTTAGCCAATACCAAATGGTTTTGGTGACTGCTGCTTTATAATATAATTTTAGATCAGGTACAGCTAGGCCACCTTCATTTGATTTTTTTTTCATTAATTCCCTTGAGATTCTCGACTTTTTATTGTTCCATATGAATTTTGTTGTTATTTTTTCTAGATCAATAAAATATTTTCTTGGAAGTCTGATTGGTATAGCACTAAATAAATAGATTAGTTTAGGGAGTATTGTCATCTTTATTATGTTTGCTCGGCCGATCCAAGAGCACTTAATATTTTTCCAATTATTTAAGTCTGACTTTATTTGTGTGGAGACTTTTTTATAATTTTGCTCATATAATTCCTGACTTTCCTTTGGTAGATAGATTCCCAAATATTTTATGGTATCAACAGTTATTCTGAATGGGATTTCTCTTTGTATCTCTTGCTGTTGGGTTTTGTTGGTGATGTATAAAAATGCTGAGGATTTATGGGGATTTATTTTGTAGCCAGCTACTTTGCTAAAATTATGAATTATTTCCAATAGCTTTTTAGTAGAATCTCTGGGGTTCTCTAGGTATACCATCATATCATCTGGAAAGAGTGATAGTTTGGTTTCATCATTGCCTACTCTTAATTCCTTTAATATCTTTCTCGACTCTTATTGCCGAGGCTAGTGTGTCTAATACGATATTAAATAATAATGGTGATAGTGGCCAACCTTGCTTCACTCCAGATCTTACTGGGAAAGGTTCCAGTTTTTCCCCATTGCATATGATGCTTACTGATGGTTTTAAATATATACTCCTGAGTATTTTAAGGAAAAGTCCATTTATTCCTATGCTCTCAAGTGTTTTTATTAGGAATGGATGTTGGATTTTATCAAATGCTTTTTCTGCATCTATTGAGATGATCATATGTTTTTTGTTTGTTTGGTTATTGATATAGTCAATTATGCTAATAGTTTTCCTAATATTGAACCAGCCCTGCATTCCTGGTATAAATCCTACTTGGTCATAGTGTATTATCCTGGTGACGATTTTCTGTAATCTTTTTGCTAATATTTTATTTAAGATTTTAGCATCAATATTCATTAGGGAGATTGGTCTATAATTTTCTTTCTCTGTTTTCACCCTACCTGGTTTAGGTATCAGTACCATGTCTGTGTCATAGAAGGAGTTTGGTAGGACTCCTTCAATCCCTATTTTTTCAAATAGTTTATATAACATTGGAGTTAATTGTTCTTTAAATGTTTGGTAGAATTCACATGTAAATCCATCTGGTCCTGGGGATTTTTTCTTAGGGAGTTGATTGATAGTTTGTTCTATTTCTTTTTCTGAGATGGGACTGTTTAGGATATTTACTTCTTCCTCTGTTAGTTTGGGCAAGCTATATTTTTGGAGGTATTTTTCTATTTCATTTAAGTTGTCGAATTTATTGGCATAAAGTTGGGCAAAGTAACTCCTAATTATTGCTCTAATTTCCTCTTCGTTAGTGGCGAGCTCTTCCTTTTCATTTTTAAGACTAACAATTTGATTTTCCTCTTTCCTTTTTTTAATCAGATTTACTAAGGGTTTGTCTATTTTGTTGGTTTTTTCATAGAACCAACTCTTAGTTTTATTAATTAATTCAATAGTATTTTTACTTTCAATTTTATTGATCTCTCCTTTTATTTTTAGAATTTCAAGTTTAGTGTTTGACTGGGGGTTTTTAATTTGTTCCTTTTCTAGCATTTTTAGTTGCAAACCCAATTCATTGACCTTCTCTTTCTCTACTTTATACAAATAGGCCTCTAGAGATATGAAATTTCCCCTTATTACCGCTTTGGCTGCATCCCATACATTTTGGTATGATGTCTCATTATTATCGTTTTCTTGGGTGAAGTTATTAATTATGTCTATGATTTGCTGTTTCACCCAATCATTCTTTAGTATGAGATTATTTAGTTTCCAATTATTTTTTGGTCTACTTCCCCCTGGTTTTTTGTTGAATGTAATTTTCATTGCATCGTGGTCTGAAAAGGATGCATTTACTATTTCTGCCTTACTGCATTTGAGTTTGAGGTTTTTATGTCCTAATATATGGTCAATTTTTGTATAGGTTCCATGAACTGCTGAAAAGAAAGTGTATTCCTTTCTGTCTCCATTACATTTTCTCCAGAGATCTATCATATCTAACTTTTCTAGTATTCTATTTACCTCTTTGACTTCTTTCTTATTTATTTTGTGGTTTGATTTATCTAATTCTGAGAGTGCAAGGTTAAGATCTCCCACTATTATAGTTTTACTGTCTATTTCTTCTTGCAGCTCTCTTAGTTTCTCTTTTAAGAATTTAGATGCTACCCCACTTGGTGCATATATATTTAATATAGATAGTGCTTCATTATCCATGCTACCCTTTAGCAAGATATAGTGCCCTTCCTTATCTCTTTTAATTAGATCAATTTTTGCTTTAGCTTGATCTGAGATCAGGATGGCTACCCCTGCTTTTTTGACTTCACCTGAAGCATAGTAGATTTTGCTCCAACCTTTTACCTTTAACCTGCATGTATCTCCCCGCTTCAGGTGTGTTTCTTGTAAACAGCATATTGTAGGATTCTGGCTTTTAATCCATTCTGCTAACCGCTTCCTCTTTATGGGGGAGTTTACCCCGTTCATGTTTATGGTTAGAATGACCAATTCTGTATTACTTGCCATCTTGTTAACCCCGGTTTATGCTTTTCTCCCTTCTTTCCCCTTTCCTCCCCCTTCCCAGTATTAAGCTTCTGAGCACCACTTGCTTCTCACAGCCCTCCCTTTTTAGTATCCCTCCCCCCGCCTTAGAGTTCCTCCCCCTATCTTACCCCTTTCCCTCCCAGTTCCCGTATTCCCTTCTGCTTAGCTTATTCCTTCCCTTTTCACTTTTCCCTTCTCACTTTTCAATGAGGTGGGAGAAGTTTCACCATAGATTGAATATGTCTTAAGATTTTTCACTTAAAGCCAATTCTGAAGGCAGTAAGATACCCACTATATTCATCCCCCTCCATTCTTTCTCTCAGATATAATAGGTTTCCTAGGCCTCTTCATGAGATGTACTACCCCCACTTTACCCTTTTTCTGATACAATGTCCTTTCCACGTCAATTTCTAGAACAAGGTATACATGTATTCTTTATACATCTACATAGTCAAAATATAGTTCCCAAGATTAATCTTTACCTTTTTAGATTTCTCTTGAGTTCTATATTTGTAGATCGAACTTTTTGTTAAGTTCTGGTTTTTTCATCAGAAATAGATGAAATTCGCTTACTTCGTTGAATGTCCATCTTCTTCCCTGGAAAAAGATGCTCATTCTCGCTGGGTAAGTTATTTTTGGTTGCATACCAAGTTCCTTAGCCTTTCGGAATATCATATTCCAGGCCCTTCGATCTTTTAATGTGGATGCTGCCAGATCCTGGGTGATCCTTATTGTGGCTCCTTGATACTTGAATTGGGTTTTTCTAGCCGCTTGCAATATTTTTTCCTTCATCTGAGGGTTCTGGCATTTGGCCACTATATTCCTTGGTGTTTTGATTTTAGGATCCCTTTCAGTGGGTGATCGATGAATCCTTTCAATGTTTACTTTTTCCTCTGTTCCTATGACTTCTGGGCAGTTCTCTTTGATAATTTCCTGGAAAATAGTGTCCAGGCTCTTTTTTTCATCATGTTTTTCTGGAAGTCCAATGATTCTCAGATTGTCTCTCCTGGATCTGTTTTCCAGGTCTGTTGTCTTCCCCAGAAGGTATTTCACATTTTTCTCCATTGTTTGATTTTTTTGGATTTGCTTGACTGATTCTTCTTGTCTCCTCGAGTCATTCAATTCCACTTGTTCAATTCTGATTTTTAGTGAAGTATTTTCTTCACTCACTTTTTTAAAATCTTTTTCTAATTGTCCAATTGATTTCTTTTGTTCTGTGGAATTTTTTTCCATTTCGCCAATTTTGTTTTTTAGAGAGCTGTTTTCTGTTTCCAGTTCACTAATCCTATTTTTCAAGGATTTTACTTCTTTATCCACTCTCTGTTTAACTGACTTCTCCAGGCTCTTTTGCCAAGCCTCACTCTGCTTTTCCCATTTTTCTTCTAGCTCCCTTGTGAGAGCCTTTTTAATTACTTCTATGAGGTTCATCTGTGCTGAGGAACAGATGATCTCCTCCTTTGGGGATTCACCTGGGGACTGTCTGTTTTTAGTCTCCTCAGGATTTAGAGTCTGCTCTCTATCTGTATAGAAGCTGTCAAGGGTTAAAGTCCTCTTCAGCTTCTTGCTCATTCTGTCTAATAATCAGAGACAAACTAGCAAAGAAAAACAGAAAAAACTGGAGTCTTTCATTGGGGGAGGGGCTGGGTATGTTATCGAGCTTCCTCTACAGACTGCAGGAGGCAGCAATGAGATACTAGCAGGACTGTGTTGCGCGTGCGCTCTGAGATCCCAAAGCGTGCTGAGTCACTGTGGCGGGGGGGGGGGAAGGGGGGTGGCCAGGTCCCGAGAGACTCCAGCTGTTTGGGGTTGTATTCTTCAGCCCCGGTGTTTTTAGCTTCTCTGCTGGGCTGCTGACTTGCTGCAGGAGCAAAGTATCCAAACCTGTAGCGAAGCTCTCCCCGCAGAGACGGCTGCGATCACTCCCCACCCCCTCTCCAGTCTGCTCCTGTGCTCTCACTGCCGCTGCCCTCAGCCTGCGCCCGATCTAAAACCATCCCAGCCCTCCAGTAAAGACAGACCTTTTTTGGCGGATCTCAAGGATGGCTTCTCTTGGTAACTATATGTAGGTTTTTTTCAGTCAAGCATTAATTCAGAGGCTTGTAATGAAGTGGATAGTGAGAGAAAGCGTGGAGCTTATGCAGCAGTGAGCCTCCTCTCTGCCATCTTAACCGGAAGTCCATAATTCATAATTTTAGCAAAGTAGCTGGATACAAAATAAATCCCCATAAATCTTCAGCATTTTTATACCAACAAAATCTAACAGCAAGAGATACAAAGAGAAATTCCATTCAAAATAACTGTTGACAGCATAAAATATTTGGGAATCTATCTACCAAAGGAAAGTCAGGAATTATATGAGCAAAATTACAAAAAACTTTCCACACAAATAAAGTCATACTTAAATAATTGGAAAAATATTAAGTGCTCTTGGATAGGCCAAGTTAATATAATAAAGATGACAATACTCCCTAAACTAATCTATTTATTTACTGCTATACCAATCAGACTTCCAAGAAAATATTTTAATAAAGATCTAGAAAAAATAACAACAAAATTCATATGGAACAATAAAAAGTCAAGAATCTCAAGGGAATTAATGAAAAAAAAATCAAATGAAGGTGGCCTAGCTGTACCTGATCTAAAATTATATTATAAAGCAGCAGTCACCAAAACCATTTGGTATTGGCTAAGAAATAGATTAGTTGATCAGTGGAAAAGGTTAGGTTCACAAGACAGAATAGTCAACTATAGCTATCTAGTGTTTGACAAACCCAAAGATCCTAACTATTGGGATAAGAATTCATTATTTGATAAAAACTGCTGGGATAACTGGAAATTAGTATGGCAGAAATTAGGCATGGACTCACACTTAACACCATATACTAAGATAAGATCAAAATGGGTCCATGACCTAGGCATAAAGAATGAGATTATAAATAAATCAGAGGAACATAGGATAGTTTATCTCTCAGACTTGTGCAGGAGAAAGAAATTTGTGACCAAAGATGAACTAGAGACCATTACTGATCACAAAATAGAAAATTTTGATTATATCAAATTAAAAAGCCTTTGTACAAAATAAACTAATGCAAACAAGATTAGAAGGGAAGCAACAAACTGGGAAAACATCTTCACAGTTAAAGGTTCTGATAAAGGCCTCATTTCCAAAATATATAGAGAACTGACTCAAATTTATAAGAAATCAAGCCATTCTCCGATTGATAAATGGTCAAAGGATATGAACCGACAATTTTCAGAGGATGAAATTGAAACTATTACCACTCATATGAAAGAGTGTTCCAAATAATTATTGATCAGAGAAATGCAAATTAAGACAACTCTGAGATACCACTACACACCTGTCAGATTGGCTAAGATGACAGGAAAAAATAATGATGAATGTTGGAGGGGAGGCGGGAAAATTGGGACACTGATGCATTGTTGGTGGAGTTGTGAACGAATCCAACCATTCTGGAGAGCAATCTGGAATTATGCCCAAAAAGTTATCAAATGGTGCATACCCTTTGATCCAGCAGTGTTTCTATTGGGCTTATATCCCAAAGAAATACTAAAGAAGGGAAAGGGACCTATATGTGCCAAAATGTTTGTGGCAGCCCTGTTTGTATTGGCTAGAAACTGGAAATTGAACGGATGCCCATCAATTGGAGAATGGCTGGGTAAATTGTGGTATATGAATGTTATGGAATATTATTATTCTGTAAGAAATGACCAGCAGGATGAATACAGAGAGGCTTGGAGAGACTTATATGAACTGATGCTAAGTGAAATGAGCAGAACCAGGAGATCACTTTACACTTCAACAACGATATTGCATGAGGATGTATTCTGATGCAAGTGGATTTCCTTGGAAAGACTCAGTTTCAATTGATAAATGATGGACAGAAGCAGCTACACCCAAAGAAAGAACACTGGGAAACGAATGTGAACTATTTGCATTTTTCTTTTTCTTTCCGAGTTGTTTTTATCTTCTGAATCCAGTTCTCCCTGTGCAACAAGAGAACTGCTCGGTTCTGCAAACATATATTGTATCTAGGATATACTACAACATATCTTACATATATAGGACTGCTTGCCATCTTGGGGAGGGGATGGAGGGAGGGAGGTGAAAAATCGGAACAGAAGCGAGAGCAAG
This sequence comes from Antechinus flavipes, assembly GCF_016432865.1. Lineage (NCBI taxonomy): Eukaryota > Metazoa > Chordata > Mammalia > Dasyuromorphia > Dasyuridae > Antechinus > Antechinus flavipes. The sequence continues at coordinate 232,972,096 of NC_067402.1, forward strand.
GGATAATGTTGTAAAAAAATTATCCTGGCATGGATTCTGTCAATATAAAGTTATTATAAAATAAAATAAAATATTAAAAAAAAAGAAACAAATAGTCAGTCAGTTAAACTAAAAGTAAACCTGTCCTGAAAATCACAGTTTGCTGCCCTCGCAGTAATTAGATTAAAAAAAATGGCTGGAACACACGTAGAGGGCTGAGGGGAGGAGAGGACTTCACGTGGCCACTCTTTTCCCACTCCTGCACCCCTGGGCAAAAGATTCCCTCAGGTTCCCCACTCATTTTTGCATGAATGATAAGATTTCATACATTTTTCTATGTTGGCTCTCCATTTTGCAGAATGAGTAATCTGATACATATTTGTCCAGGGCCACCCAGATAATTAGTTTCTCCATCAACATTTGAATTCCAGTCTTCCTGACTGTGCTAATTGCCTTTAGGCAATGTGACCCAAAGCAAGTCGTTTATAATTTTTCTTTTTCTTTTTTTTCTTTTTTCCGATTCTTTCTCAAGATTTAGCCCATCAGTGTATTTACTTTCTCCCAATATCAAGTTTCTTCCCAAATCTAACAGTGTCCCAACTTTTTGCAACGACTTTCCTAACAGTGGAGAGTGGGTGAGTTGAATCTTTACCTTGGAAGACAAAAGGATTCTTTCCCGTTTCTCCCTCCCCCACCTCTTGTTTCTGCTCCCAAAAGACTCTTTCTAAAACCTTGAAAACCTTTAATTGCTCCTACAAGTCAATCCTTCCTAAATAACCCGCATTCCTCTTTCCTTTTCCCTTCAAAACCTATAAGATTCACACTATAGTGAATAGCTCAAAACTCCACAAAACCCACACATGTCCAGCAGAGTTGGATTTAAAGTATAACTTATGTTAACAAGTAAACTGAATCAAACCAAACTTTTTACAAAAGTTCTTTTATTTTTTTCTGCCTGAGTGTTGTCTGACAGCAATTAGCATCTCTCTCTTATTTGTCCAGGCAGCTTTTATGGCCCAGCCCAGGCTAAGTTTGAATTTTGTTTCTTTTTTTCTCTTTAGTAATAAAGGAATCAATATTTAAACAAATTCCAAAATCTTATACTCAGAATATACTCAGAATAGCATGCAAAGGCCATAGCAAAATTATATTTCCTATAATTTCAGAACCATCCCAATATTCCTAATCAAATGTTTTCTTCCTGCCTGAGTTTCGATCAGATTTTATTGCCCTATACTCTATGTAGCAGGCTCTAAAAACTGCTTTAAGGGAAAAACTTTCCTGTCAGTTTAAAAATAGCCAAATTCCATTTACTTACAAATTAGCACAACAGGTTAAAAAGTTTAAAATCACAAGCAAATTTTCAAATAACCAATTCCCAAATTTCTTAATCATTGTTTTTTAAATTTAAGAAAGCTTTTAAATCAGCAAAATAGACTAGGGACTTTTTCCAGGACCTCTGCCCATGGAGAGAAGTTTGTTACACCTTGAAAATTCTTTCCTTTTTTGTGGCAGCCTTGTTTGTAGTGGCTAGAAACTGGAAATTGAATGGATGCCCATCAATTGGAGAATGGCTGGGTAAATTGTGGTATATGAATGTTATGGAATATTATTGTTTTGTTAGAATGACCAGCAGGATGAAGACAGAGAGGCTTGGAGAGACTTACATGAACTGATGCTAAGTGAAATGAGCAGAACCAGGAGATCATTATATACTTTGACAACGATATTGTATGAGGACATATTTTGATGGAAGTGGATTTCTTTGACAAAGAAACCTAACTGAGTTTCAATTGATAAATGACGGACAAAAGCAGCTACACCCAAAGAAAGAACACTGGGAAACGATTGTGAACTATCTGCATTTTTGTTTTTCTTCCCGGGTTATTTATACCTTCTGAATCCAATTCTCCCTGTGCAACAAGAGAACTGTTCGGTTCTGCAAACATATATTTTATCTAGGATATACTGCAACATATCCAACATATAACGGACTGCTTGCCATCTAGGGGAGGGGGTGGAGGGAGGGAGGGGAAAAAAATCGGAACAGAAACGAGTGCAAGGGATAATGTTGTAAAAAAAATTACCCTGGCATGGATTCTGTCAATATAAAGTAATTATTAAATAAAAATTAAAAAAAAAAAAAAAGACAAAGAGACCTAACTGAGTTTCAATTGATAAATGATGGACAGAAGCAGCTACACCCAAAGAAAGAACACTGGGAAACGAATGTGAACTATTTGCATTTTTGTTTTCCTTCCTGGGTTATTTTTATCTTCTAAATCCAATTCTCCCTGTGCAACAAGAGAACTGTTCAGTTCTGCAAACATATATTGTATCTAGGATATATTGCAACATATCTAAGGGAGGGAAGGAGGGAGGAAGGGAAAAATCGGAACAGAAGCGTAGAGTGCAAAGGATAATGGTGTAAAAAAATTACCCTGGCATGGGTTCTGTCAATATAAAGTTATTATAAAATAAAATAAAATTAAATTTAAAAAAAAAGAACAAAAATTCTTCCCTTCCAGAATCCAAAGGGAGTTTCTGTAAACTTCCAAGCCCGTTTAGTGTATTTCTCTGCCTTCACAGAGAATGCTTAGATATTCCAATCAAACTTCTTTTCTTTAAATGTTAGCACACTGTTCTTCTATATATATATATATTTTAACTTTCCAAACTTTCAAATCCCTTTCAATCTATTTTTAAAAATTTCTTCCCTTTTCTCCCTTCTCCCTCTTTTCTCCACAAGGGTGCTGCAGTCAGCCAGAGACAGAGAGGGAGAGAGAAAGATTTTTCAAACTTACTTCAAACAATTCAGCTTGATTTTTTCTAAGCCTGCAACACAGAGGCTGAATTCTTATCTCTTATAAGCTTGGTAACTTTTAACACAGAACAAAATACTAAGCAAACAAACATACACACACAGACACATGCAGAGCTCTATTTTCACCTTTTACATTTAAAAAAAAAAATTCTGTTGCTTTTGCTTACAAATTAGTGCAACAAATTATAAGTTAGAAATCACAATTTTATACTAAGCACAGTTGCAACGTTATTTTTAAAAATTTTAACAAAGCTTTTCAACCAACAAAACAGACAGACAAATCACACAGATTATACACAGGGCAAAGACCACATCCAACAGAACAGACAGACTAGTCTCAGCCAACAGAACCAGATCAGGACCCTCACATGGCATCTCATGGAGGATCAGCAAGGGTGTCCGTCAACGCCAACCCTTGCCACAGATACAGGAGTACTCACCAGACCAGACACGTGGCTGAAAAAATGATCAGGCAGCTGCAGGAGCCCCTCAAAATCTTATTAACTACAACTGGCTTTTGGAATGCTTTATGCCAATTTTGGACCAAATTCAAAATTTGGGTGTCACTCTACCTGGTCCGCAGAAAAGAGATTACTAAATACTAGAGGCCGAGGAAAGTTTCTTGGTGGCCCCCCCCTTAGGATCCATAACCTCTTTCGCCCTCTAGGGAGAGGGACTGGCCATCAGATCGAGCCAAAGGCTTATCTTGGTGGGACTTCCAAGTGAAATAGCTCAGGCAATAAAATTCAAGACAGCCATGAAAGTTCATAATTTAGAGACAATTTATTTTACCGGACTAAAGTCAGGATGGACCTCTGGTACGTGGATTTTGATAGGGTTCTGTGTCACACTGAAGTAGGGATGGCCTTAATAAGCATTCTTCCTCACTCTTGCTGTCACATTTTGACATTCAACAGTGACTCGACATTACAGGAGGAAAGATACAGTGGCAAATGTTAACATAGTTTATAGGTCAGGGTTATGGAACTGATACCCCTCATTTTTCATCAGGCATTTTGAAGTGCAAAACACCTCCTTTAATCTAGCTGAGCAGCCATTTCTCTGCAAGCCTGAAGCCCTTTGACCTAACACTGAGGGAGGGGGAGAACAGTCCTTTGTCCATTTCAGAGACTTTGGTAGAAATAATCATTTTCAGAGAATTTGCAGTTCTAACAAGGCTCTTAAAAGTTTTTTGCATTACTAAGCATCAAAAATATTCTCACCTTAAAGTAGCTATAATCTTGAAAAATGAAAACAAATAATCAGCCATTAACACCATCTAAATGTAAGCTATTCCTTTAAACAATAAAAGCAATTAATGCATTCAACCAGGAAGGGGGAGTGAGCTCCAGTGAATGGGTTGTTCTTGTTTATTCTCTCACTTCTAAGAAGCACCCATACCTAAATGGGCAGCGAGGGAAAGGGTTAGTTAAATCTTCTCCTTATAGCTAACTCTTTTAGGGTGACAAGCCCCACCCCCCAGGACCCAACCCATTACCCAAGGACATGCCCTAATTTCATGGGGTATCTCCTTTCCCCTGGCAAATGGCAAGTTTCACTAGGAACTTGCCCCTTTCCATAATAAATCTGCCTTTTGAATAATGGCCAATGTGATTTCCCCACATGACCAAACCCCAATTTTGGTGCCTATACTTATCTGCTGTCTACATAATCCACATAATACCTAACAGTTCTACATTTCAATATTATGATAATAACCCCAAATAATTTAATTAGTAATTTCACAATTTTCATAAATGATAACCAAATAAACATCACATATACTATCACAAAAATTGATAGGAATTTCATATAATTTATGGTTATTTCCAATTTTAATGGAGATACCAATTAAAAAGTTATTTCAAAAATCAATACTTTACCTTGTGATACTATAACTAGATGTTCCATTCAAACTATCCATTGCTTTTGCAATTCAATCTTTCTTGTTCCTTTTTCTTTAAATCATCTTTTTTTTTTTTAACTTTTAGATTATAACCTAATATAGCTAATATCTAAATAACTTTGGACTAAATTTCATAAAACATATACATATAAAATTTTAAAGCATAGCTCTTAATTTTTACAAATTACCTAATATACATTTTAGAAAGCAACATATTTCATCTAATTAGGGGATACAAACATGTGACCCCATAATGCTACCAGAACTTTGTTTTAATAACCAATTTTTAAAAAACTTAATATCCAGTAGTGTTTTAGTATTTGCACACAAATTTCTAAGATCTTGTGCTTAAAGTAAACAAACTCATAATTCTAGTACATACCATTTAATAGTGATTATATCATATAATTGTAAGAAATTCATCATATAAAATTTACAACTCATCTTGATATCTGAGATGGCCTTTTTAAACTCAACATTTCTGATGTAATAGCCAGTCATTGTAAATTGTTCCTACTTAACAGAGGTGTACATTATCAGTAAACTCATTTATTCATTGGGACCTATGTAACTCAAACAAGTTATTTTTTCAGGGATAATAACCTTGCAAAATAGTTTTAAGAAGCTTAACAAGTTTATAATTTAAGAAGAATTCTAGAAAAAAACTCCATTTTCTGTCAGTTTACATTCTTTGATTGACATCAGCTTTCTTTGTTCTCTTTTACCTCCCCCCATTCAGAGCTGCATAATCTCAAATCTCCAAACTTTTAAAATGCAAACCTAATGAAGATTATAAGGTTTTACTCTTTTTTTTCCCTCTGTGAATCAGAAAAGGTTTGTGGACTAGGCTGTTTGTTTTAAAAGCAGCGGAGTACATTTCTGTCCTCCTCCTGCCCCCAAGTCAGTGCAAAAGGATTACAATTTATATAAAAACTGCTTTTAGTATCACATATCAAATAACAAATTTCACTGAACTAATTGAGTATAATTTCTTTTTCTCATTGTCACCCCTTCATCCATGTATCCTTGGCAGCAGAGAATGAGAGAAGAGGGAAGAAAGATAAAGAGACTCTCTACTCTATGAATTATCCTCCTTGTGGAGATCTTAATTTAGTTGAATTTGCTTCCAAATTACAAAACACACAAAATTCATTTATCTCAACATTGATATTATATGTTGGTCACATCTAAAAACCCATTTTAAATGACCAAATATAAAGCAATTAAATCCAATAAAGAAGTTAATACTCATATAGAATTTGTTTTATGCTAAGCACTTTTCAAATCTTGAAATGACCAATTGCCAAAATCCCCAAAAGTGAGGCTTTTTTTTTTTTTTAAACAAAATCTAGCTCACAGAACAGACATGACACAGACATTCTGCACAAAGACACAAACATAGACAAAAATTACATGGGAGAGAACTATCCCTTCCCCACACAAGACGGCAACATCTCATCAAGTGCACACTCTGATGATATTTTAGATTTTTTTTTTTTTTTTTTGCTCCAAAGATTTGGTTTGGACTGCTCCTTCCCCATTTCCTTCTGGGGAGAGCAGCTCCAATCTCATGGCTTGAGGTCCTGTAATACACAGAGTCGAACTTTTGGCTCAGAACTCGAAGTCTGGAGGGGTCAACTCCCCATCGTGCAGTCATTCAGGGTGCCCCTGGCTCTGTGATGTTTATCAGGACTACTTTCTGGCTTGCTATGCGGCACCCCTTAACCTTGGATCATCAAGCCTTGATGATCTGAAGATTCCCTTCTGCCTAAGCACAGCCCAAGGAACATGCAGTACCCTCTCCTTTGAGAGCTCCAATCTCTGGACTACTCCTTCCCTTTTACTCCTGAATTATGTGCACACAAGTTACCTGACTGGCCACTTGCCCTTGGACTTCTTCTGAGACTTCTGCTTCTATTTCCATTTGAGCATCTCTCTTCAGGCCTGTACTTCACAAAAAGAGAGCTTGAGAGTCTGATCTCAAGTTTGGTTAGAGAAAACCCAAGCTGGCACCTTGTGTCAGAACCCAAGCCATCTCTTTGGGAAGTCAAAGATTCTGGATGAGACCCAATTAACTGTGTGGGATAGGTGCTAGGTCCCCTTACCCAAATTGGCTACTCAGAGGCATCTTCAGATACAAATGGAAGCATTTATTTGGTCCTTGCAAGGAGAGCCCCAAGTACACCTGAGCAGACATAGAGCCCTTCAGCTCCTATCTCGCAGCATTGTGCCTGGCTTAGTGAGCTGGAAATAGTGAATTTGGTTAAATAAGAAAAGCTTTGGGTTCATTGGATGGACTGAAAGGGAGGTAACCATTGAACAATGGCCAGCAATGTTGTCTACTTTCTGTAGGTCATGTGACTTCCTGAAGCTTAGGCCTAGGGTCTGACCCACTTCATCTCATAGACTTTGTGACATTTCCACCTGGTCCCATTCAGTTATATTCTTAGGGAAAACAAATTGTACTTTCATTATAATATACATCAGCACAAAATGAACTTTATTAGTTGGCCCTTACTGTTAAGCATTTAGTTGTAGAAGCACCAAAAGAACTTTATCCTAAAACTTCTGCTGTCTAATGAACTCTGTAACTACAATTTAGAGTATCACTTTCCTCTCAGCTCTCCCCAGCTTACAACCTGGATATCATTCTCTTCTCCTCACATCCAGTTTGTTGCTGCTGAGCATGGAATCTTATATCTTTGATAGTACATCTAGGTAGTTGAGAGTGCATTTTCTAGAGAAATCCTGAATTTTTAAATCTAAACTATTCTCTGAGGCAGGCAGAAAGTAGTAGTACTGATTATGTTGGCCTTTTAATCTTAATTGGATAAGTCACACACCCTTGGTTGAAGTCTGATAGAATTAGCTAAATTATTTGCAGACAAAACCATTAATACCTCACTGTTACTTGTGGTGTTCTCTTCTTTAAAATATAATGGTTCTCTCTGAGCAGGTTTCTGGGGGAGGTTTTCTGGAGGCAGCCTTAGTCTTGGTTCAAAGTAATAATCACGTCAAACACAGTCAGCTGATAAAATCCAAACGTTTATTTTCTCCTTCCAAGTCTTGGGCCCGGTTAGCTTTCTTCAAGGCCTATCTCTCTGCTTGGTTCCAAGAGCTTTTGCAGCTTGTCCTTTGCCTCTGCTTTCTTCAGCCTCCAGCCAGACCAAAGGTGGAAGATGGAATGAATCTGACTCCGCCTCCAAGAGTGGGCTTGTGGGCTTGTGGGCTTCTGTATCTCCCAGAGTGCTCTCTGGCCCTGAGAGCTTCTTGCTTATATGCTGTTCACTGAGTACACACTAATCATTATATCACTGGAAAACCATTATTTGTTGTAGGATTAAATCAATGCTAAACCAGATTTAAACATTGTCTCCTCAATTCCACTTAGTACCTTACTTCAAGTTCTGGCCCATAACATCTCCTCGTAGGATTAGATCAATCATACTGAACCATGCTAAATTAGATAACTGTTGTCTCTATCAACTCTAATGAGTTAACACTTTGTAAGGATTCCAACAGTTACTGTATCCAATCAGGAAGCCTATTTTTTTCTTATATAACCCTTATCTGTATCAGCTTTCCTTGTTAAAATCTCTTATGGATTTAGCCCACTTAGTAGTATAATAAAATTTGGCCTCTTGATTTGGAGAAGGTCTAAACCTACAAATTCTTCTGAGACTCTTTGTCCAAACAACCCCAATAGACTTTTGAGGTCCAAATCCCTGAACCCCAATATTTCCAAGTGTCAATTTTACCTTTATGCTATCTCTTATATACTCCCCTTTCTCTCCTTTAACATTGACACTATACTGATATAAGCCAGTTTTTCCTTATGCAATGATTTTAAAAATAGCTTGCTATTGTTCTGCCTATCAAAAGTTTCTCCTCATTCCAGTCTATTCTTCACTCAGCCACCAAAGTGATTTTCCAAATTACAGGTCTGACATCATTGTCCTTTTCCCTCAGCATATTCCATTGACACCTTTTTACCTCTAAGATTAAATATAAAATTTTTCCACTCCCCTGCCTCCACCCACCAAAATTGTCATTTCCTATACAACACATCAGGACTTGCACAAAGAGTGGGCGGGGGCCATTCTTTCTCCAAGCTTATATATTAATAGAGTATGGTCTAATTACTATTTAGCCTCATGTGCTTGGGACCTCAGTGCATCAACTCAAGCCTCAGCCCATTACAAAAATTCTCTATTTTTAACCCAGCCTTCCCTCCCTTCCCCTTTCTAGTCACCTCCTTTTTCCTCATGAACTCTTTGATTTTATTTCTTGAGCAGCCTTAACTGAACTGTGGCCATTTTCATGTCCACCCCTCATTTATGAAATGTTTTTCTTATTCATTTCTGCCTCCTGGCTTTCCTGATTGTATTCATAGTACCAGCATATATTGTACCTTTTACCAAAACTCTTCTCTGCCCTTTCCTCTATTGTGTATTTCCTGTGTTTCATACGTGTGTGTGTGTGTGTGTGTGTGTAGCTTGTATTTGTATCTAGTTTTTAGCATGGGGTATTTGCCTTATTAGATTGTGAGCTCCTGGAGAGCAGTGTCTGTGTTTTTACCTGTTTTCGTATAGCTAATGTTGTGCACCATGACTATCACATATTAGGCCTTAGTAAATGTTTACTGAGTACTATATGACCCAAGGAATGGATACTACTTGACAATTCAATCTAGACTTGAAATGTAGGGTTATTATATCAAGATATTTCTTACTAAAATAAAAAAGGAGTGGGTGGTTGAGAGTTGCGGGGGGAGGGTTAATGGGGAGGAAATGTGGTTCTTATTTAATTTCAGGAAAGAATAATATTTATATTTTCTGTTTTCATGGCACTGGACTCTAGAGTTCTGAAGCAGAAATGGTATTCTTTGGTTGGATTGGCTGATTTAGTTGATATAATTCTTATATGTTTTGTCTAACTCTGGATGATTCAGTTTAAGCATGACAACTGCTGCCCTCTGCTTTTACTTTGATTTACCACATAACTGTTAAAAAGTGATTTTAGGATTTTATTTAAAGAAATGCAATTACAAAGATTTTCCATTTCCATAGCTCTTTTTCAAAAGAGAAACTTTTCCTTTTTTACCCTAACTATATAATTGATGTGGCGTGATCTTTGCTTTGAAACATAGATTTACATTTTGTGTCTTTTTTTCCCCTTCTCCAATTTTGGTTGCTGAGCTATTCTTTTAAGGGAAATTAAAGGCTATAGGTCTTTGTGAACTTCATTTGATGAGTTTTTATTTAGGAAATAACTTTGTAGTTTATTTCATCTTCATTTACCTCTTTATGTCAACAATCTCCTGATGGTAGCAAAAAATAGAGTAAAGTATGTTCTGATTTAGAGAAATGATTTCACTTTTAGTGATTTTTTAGTATCTTTACTAAAGGTCTTTACAAAGGTCTTTAGTATAAAGACCTTTCAATTTAAAATTTTTATATCTGTTTCATATCATTTCTGAAATAAATCAAATCATCAAGATTGATTCTGATGATTACAATGGGAAATTAAATTGTGGAGAAACGTATTTTCACTCCTAAATTGCAGTGTGGATAAAATTTTTCATGACTTAAGTCAAGCATAGTTTTAGCTATTTATTAATATTGATATAGAGATCTCATTATAGGTATGCAGATAATTTAAAAAAACAATAGACTGTATATACCCTAAATAAAATATACCCAGTCCATAATACTTGGCTGTTTAGAGGAAAAACAGATTAATCATATATCTGGAGAATGTTGGATTGGATAAATCATTGAAAAATTACCAGGAAGATGGATTTGATCTGATAGAAGAAGAGAAATTGTGTTCCGAGGAAAGAGGCTGGCTGGGTACAAGCACTTATTAATTATTTACCTTGGTCTATGTATTGTGATAAATACTGAAAGTATCTGCCCTCAAGAAGTTTATATTTGAATGATAATACTAGTTAATTGGAGAAGAGAAGTATCATTGTGGATACAGTCAGAAAGACTCTTTTTGATGAGCTCAAATCTGGCCTCAGACATTTGTTAGCTGTTGGACCCTGGGCAAGTCACTAATTTTGTTTGTTCCTTAACTGTAAAATGAACTGATTAAGGAAATGGCAAACCACCCCAGTATGTTTGCTAAGAAAACCCCCCAAATGATGACATGATTGAAATGACTGAACAAAAATTGAGAAAGAAAAAAAGAGAAAGGGAACTTATAAAGGAAAAGACATAAGGCCCCCATGATAGAATTGATGGTGAAATCACAAGAGTCAGAAGAACAGCTTAGGAGAATAATAAGTTATTCTAAGCCAAAATAAAAACGGAACTTTTCAATGGGAAAAGAAAGATAAGAAGGCTCATCAAGGAAGCAAAGAAAATATTAGACATTCATTAACATAAGTTCTATTATTATTACATCATCTATATGTTGTCCAATAGCAATGTATGCCATGTATTTAAGATTGCCATCAATAAATAGAAAGCTCAAAAAAAAGATTGGGGCAGAGTTGAATATGATCTGATTGTAAAAACCAATACTATCTACAAAAAAGTAAAAATACCAATTATATTATACAAACAAGGGGAAGGGAAAGAACCAATATGGAGGTAGGCTTTAGAGAGTTGAGGAGGGCTCATAGTTTGGAAAACTTCCTCACTACAAGAATGGGTTAAATAAGGAACACTGTGTGTGTGTATGTGTGTGTGTGAACTATGAAGAGTATAGAACTTTTCAAAATCTATTAAAAAATAAAGGGGCACAGAATGGGATAAGATTGACTATAGAATTATGTATAAATTTATGGCAATTGGACAAGGTATGTAGATTAATGGGCAAAGTATAAAAGAAAAGTTATGGTTTAGAAGGATGTGTAGAATAATGGTAGTGGGACAAGATGTGTAAATTAATTGGAAGGGAATAAAGAAAGGGGAAAGGGTAGGGGAGAAGATAAGGGAAGGATCTACAGACAGGGAAGAAGTTAAGTAAGAGCAAGCCAAATTAAGGAGCAGAATTAAAGTAGAAGCGTTAGCAGGGATAGAAAATAAGAGATATATACAAACACTACAAAAAGGATCAGGAGTAAGTCATATTAGAAAAAAACAGTAGGGCTAGTAATAATCTGATGATTTGTCCATGTTGAGTTCTTTGACACTAATTTTTGATGCTGGTATGTTAAATTTCCTATTAAGTTCAGGTTCAGAGGAGACAAGGTCCTGAAAATCTGTGAGTTCCTTGAATGTCCATTTTTTTCATTTCATATTGTGGATAATTTTGCTGATATTTTTGGTCACAGGCCTACTTCTTTTGATTGCCTGTATATATTTTTCCAGGATCTGTGGTCTTTTATTTATTTATTTTTTATTAAGTAAAGCTTTTTATTTACAAAGCATGTGCATGGGTAATTTTTCCAATGTTGACCTTATATGACCTTTTGTTGCAAATTTTCCCCTTCTTCTCCTCACTCCCTCCCCCACTGCCAAGTAGTCCAATACATGTTAAATATGTTGAAATACATGTTAGATCCAATATGTGTCTACATATTTATACAGTTATCTGGTTGTGCAAGAAAAATCAGATCAAGAAGGAAAAGAAAAAGTGAGAAAAAAATGTAGGCAAATAACCACAGAGAGTGAGAATGCTATGTTGTGTTCCACTCTGTTCCCATGGTTCTCTTTCTGGGTGTAGATGGTTCTCTTCATCACTACATGAATGGAACTGATTTGAATCATCTCAACATTGAAGGGAGCTACGTCCATCAGAGTTGATCATCATATAGATTTATTGTTGCTGTGTATAATGATCTCCTGGTTCTGCTCATATCACTTTGCATCATTTCATACAGGTCTCTCTATGCTTCTCTGAATTCATCCTGCTGGTTGTTTCTTACAGAACAATAGTATTTCATAGCATTCATATATGATAATTTATTCAGCCATTCTCCAATTGATGGGTATCCACTCAGTTTCCAGTTTCCAGCCACTACAAAGAGGACTGCCACAAATATTTTTGCACATGTGGGTCCCTTTCCCTCTTTTAAGATCTCTTTGGGATATAATTCCGGTAGAAACACTGCTGGATCAAAGGGTCACTGGATCACAGTTTGAAAACTTATTGAGCATAGTTCCCAACTGCTTTCCAGAATGTCTAGATTCGTTCACAGTTCCACCAACAATGTATCAGTGTCCCAGTTTTCCTACATCCTCTCCAACCTTCTGCATTATCTTTCCCTGTCATTCTAGCCAATCTGACAGTTGTGTAATGTTATTTCAGAGTTGTCTTGATATGCATTTCTCTGATCAATAGTGATTTGGAACACCTTTTCATATGGCTACAAATAGTTTCAATTTCTCTATCTGAAAACTGTCTGTTCATATCCTTAAACCATTTAGCAATTGGAGAATGGCTTGATTTCTTATAAATTTGAGTCAATTCTCTATATATTTGAGAAATGAAACCTGTATCAGATGCTTCGGATATAAAAATGTTTTCCCAGTTTATTGTTTCCCTTCTAATCTTGTCTGCATTAGTTTTGTTTGTACAAAAACTTTTTAACTTAATATAATCAAAATTATCTATTTTATGATCAATAATCTCTAGTTCTTCTTTAGTCATAAATTCCTTATTCTGCCACAAATCTGAGAAACTATACTATGTTCTTCTAATTTGTTTATAGTATCATTCTTTATGTCTAGATGATGAACTCATTTCGACCTAGTCTTGGTATGGTATTAGGTTTGGGTCTATACCTACTTTCTGTCATACTAGTTTCCACTTTTCCCAGCAGTTTTTGTGAAATAATGAATTCTTATCCCAAAAGATGGGACTTTTTGGTTTGCCAAATACTCTAGTATTTGTTATAGTCATTGGCTATTTTGTTCAGTGAGCCTAACCTATTCCACTGATCAGTTAGTCGTTTCTTAGCCAATACCAAACGGTTGTGATGACCAATGCTTTATAATATAGTTTTAGATCTGGTACAGCTAGGCCACCTTCATTTGCTTTTCATTAATTCCTTTGAAATTCTTGACCATCTTCCAGGTGAATTTTGTTGTTATTTTTTCTAGTTAAGCAAATTAATTTCTTGGGAGTTTGATTAGTATACCACTAAATAAATAGATTAGTTTAGTAAGTATTGTCATCTTTATTATATTTGCTCCATCTATCCATGAGCACTTGATATTTTTCCAATTGCTTAGATCTGACTTTATTTGTGTGGAAAGTGTTTTGTAGTTTTGCTCATATAGTTCCTGACTTTCCCTTGGCCGATAAATTCCCAAAATTTTATATTATCAACAGTTATTTTAAATGAAATTTCTCTTTGTATCTCTTGCTGTTGGATTTTGTTAGTAATGTATAAGAATACTGATGATTTATGTGGATTTATTTTGTATCCTGCAACTTTGCTAAAGGTGTGGATTATTTCTAATAGCTTCTTAATTGATTCTCTAGGGTTCTTTAAGTATACCATCATATTATCTGCAAAGAGTAATAATTTGGTTTCCTTATTATCTACTCTAATTCATTTAATCTCTTTTTCATCACTTATTGCCAAAGCTAACATTTCTACTATTGAATAAAATGGAAATAGTGGGCAACCTTGTTTCACCCCTGATATTATTGAAAATGGCTTTAGTTTATCCCCATTGCATATATTACTTGCTAATGGTATTTAAAGGAAAAGTCCATTTATTTCTATACTCTCTGGTGTTTTTAATAGGAATGGGTATTGGGTTTTTATCAAATGCCTTTTCTGCATCTATTGAGATGATCATTATGTTTTTTGTTAATTTGGTTATTGATATAGTCAATTATGCTAATAGTTTTCCTAATATTGAACCAGCCTTGCATTCCTGTTATAAATCCTATTTAGTTGTGGTGTATTATCTTGGGGATGATTATATGTTAATCTCTTTGCTAATATTTTGTTTAAGTTTTTAGCAACATGGGAAAATTGGAAATTAGTATGGCAGAAACTAGGCATTGACCCACACTTAACACTGTATGCCAAGATAAGGTCAAAATGGGTTCATGACCTAGGCATAAAGAATGAGATTATAAATGAATTGGAAAAGCATAGGATAGTTTCCCTCTCAGACCTGTGGAAGAAGGAGGAATTTATGACCAAAGAAGAACTAGAGATCACTATTGACCACAAAATAGAAAATTTTGATTATATCAAATTGAAAAGTTTTTGTACTAACAAAACAAATGCAGACAAGATTAGAAGGGGAACAATAAACTGAGAAAACATTATTACAGTCAAAGGTTCTAATAAAGGCCTCATTTCCAAAATATATAGAGAATTGACTCTAATTTATAAGAAATCAAGCCATTCTCCAATTGATAAATGGTCAAAGGATATGAATAGACAAATCTCAGACGAAGAAATTGAAACTATTTATAGACATATGAAAATATGCTCCAAAGGTTCTAATAAAGGCCTCATTTCCAAAATATATAGAGAATTGACTCTAATTTATAAGAAATCAAGCCATTCTCCAATTGATAAATGGTCAAAGGATATGAATAGACAAATCTCAGATGAAGAAATTGAAACTATTTATAGACATATGAAAATATGCTCCAAATCATTATTAATCAGATAAATGCAAATTAAGACAACTCTGAGATACCACTATACACCTGTCAGATTGGCTAAGATGACAGGAAAAAATGATGAATGTTGGAGGGGGTGTGGGAAAACTGGGACCCTGATGCATTGTTGGTGGAGTTGTGAACATATCCAGCCATTCTGGAGAGCAATCTGGAATTATGCCCAAAAAGTTATCAAACTGTGCATACCTTTTGATCCAGCTGTGTTTCTACTGGGCTTATACCCCAAAGAGATACTAAAGAAGGGAAAAGGACCTGTATGTGCCAAAATGTTTGTGGCAGCCCTGTTTGTAGTGGCTAGAAGCTGGAAAATGAATGGATGCCCATCAATTGGAGAATGGTTGAGTAAATTGTGGTATATGAACGTTATGGAATATTATTGTTCTGTAAGGAATGATCAGTGGGATGAATACAGAGAGGACTGGCGAGACTTACATGAACTGATGCTAAGTGAAAT
Organism: Antechinus flavipes; assembly: GCF_016432865.1. Classification (NCBI taxonomy): domain Eukaryota; kingdom Metazoa; phylum Chordata; class Mammalia; order Dasyuromorphia; family Dasyuridae; genus Antechinus; species Antechinus flavipes. The sequence goes on from NC_067402.1 coordinate 232,987,867, forward strand.
GAGCAGAACCAGGAAATCATTATATACCTCAACAATGATACTGTTTGAGGATGTATTCTGATGGAAGTAGATCTCTTCGATAAAGAGAGCTAATTCAGTTTCTTTTTTTTTTTTTAATTTTTATTTAATAATTACTTTATATTGACAGAATCCATGCCAGGGTGATTTTTTTTTACAACATTATCCCTTACACTCGTTTCTGTTCCGATTTTTCCCCTCTTTCCCTCCACCCCCACCCCTAGATGGCAAGCAGTTTTAGATATGTTAGATATGTTACAGTATATCCTAGATACAATATATGTTTGCAGAAACGAACAGTTCTCTTGTTGCACAGGGAGAATTGGATTCAGAAGGTATAAATAACCCGGGAAGAAAAACAAACATGCAGATAGCTCACATTCGTTTCCCAGTATTCTTTCTTTGGGTGTAGCTGCTTCTGTCCATCATTTATCAATTGAAACTCAGTTAGGTCTCTTTGTCAAAGAAATCCACTTCCATCAAAATATGTCCTCATACAATATCGTTGTCGAAGTGTATAATGATCTCCTGGTTCTGCTCATTTCACTTAGCATCAGTTCATGTAAGTCTCGCCAGTCCTCTCTGTATTCATCCTGCTTGTCATTTCTTACAGAACAATAATATTCCATAACATTCATATACCACAATTTACCCAGCCATTCTCCAATTGATGGGCATCCGTTCAATTTCCAGTTTCTAGCCACTACAAACAGGGCTGCCACAAACATTTTGGCACATACAGGTCCCTTTCCCTTCTTTAGTATCTCTTTGGGGTACAAGCCCAGTAGAAACACTGCTGGATCAAAGGGTATGCACAGTTTGATAACTTTTTGAGCATAGTTCCAAATTGCTCTCCAGATCCAAATTGCTCTCCAGTTTGCTCTCTGGAGAGCAATTTGGAACTATGCTCAAAAAGTTATCAAACTGTGCATACCCTTTGATCCAGCAGTGTTTCTACTGGGCTTGTACCCCAAAGAGATACTAAAGAAGGGAAAGGGACCTGTATGTGCCAAAATGTTTGTGGCAGCCCTGTTTGTAGTGGCTAGAAGCTGGAAAATGAACGGATGCCCATCAATTGGAGAATGGTTGAGTAAATTGTGGCATATGAACGTTATGGAATATTACTGTTCTGTAAGGAATGACCAGCAGGATGACTACAGAGAGGACTGGCGAGACTTACATGAACTGATGCTGAGTGAAATGAGCAGAACCAGGAGATCATTATATACCTTAACAACGAAACTGTTTGAGGATGTATTCTGATGGAAGTGGATCTCTTCGATAAAGAGAGCCTTAATTGATCAAAGATGGACAGAAGCAGCTACACCCAGAGAAAGAACACTGGGAAATGAATATAAACTGCTTGCATTTTTGTTTTTCTTCCCGGGTTATTTATACCTTCTGAATTCAATTCTCCCTGTGCAACAAGAAAACTGTTCGGTTCTGCACACATATATTGTATCTAGGATATACTGCAACCCATTCAACATGTAAAGGACTGCTTGCCGTCGGGGGGAGAGGGTGGAGGGAGGGAGAGGAAAAATCGGAACAGAAGTGAATGCAAGGGATAATGCTGTAAAAAATTACCCTGGCATGCGTTCTATCAATAAAAAGTTATTAAAAAAAAAAAAAAGAAAGAAAGAAAAAGAAAAAAGAAAAAAAGAAAAAGAAATATAAAAAAAAAAAAAAGAAGAATGGCTGGATGTGTTCACCATTCCACTAAAAATGTATCAGTGTCCCTGTTTTCCCACATCCCCTCCAACATTCCGCATTATCTTTCCCTGTCATTCTAGCCTATCTGACAGGTGTGTAGTAGTATCTCAGAGTTGTCTTATCTAATTCTTTTTCTAAAATGGGACAATTTAAGCAATTTACTTCCTCCTCTATTAATCTCGGAAGCCTATATTTTTGAAATGGATGACTACCATTTCACTTAGGTTATCAAATTTATTGGCATATAGTTGGGCAAAGTAACTCCTAATTATTTCTACTTCATTGGTGGAAATTTCTCCCTTTTCATTTTTAAGATTAACAATTTGATTTCTCAGATTTACCAAAGATTTATCTATTTTATTGGTTTTTTCATAAAACCAACTCTTAGTTTTATTTATTAATTCAAGTTTTTTTTTTTTTTACTTTTAATTTTATCAATTTCCCCATTTTAATTTTAGAATTTCAAGTTTTGTATTTGATTGGAGGATTTTAATTTGGTCTTTTTTTAGCTTTTTCTAACTTTTTAAGTTGCAAGCCCAATTCATTCATCTTATCTTTCCCTATTTTATTCAAGTAAGCCTCTAAAGATATTAAATTTCCCCTTATTACCGCTTTAGCTGTATTCCACAAATTTTGGTATGTGTCTCATTGTTGTCATTCTCCTGGGTGAAATTATTAATTGTGTCTATGATTTGCTGTTTCTCCCAATCATTCTTTAGAATGAGATTATTTAGTTTGCAATTGCTTTTTGGTCTATTTATCCCTAGCTTTTTGCTGAATATAGTTTTTATTGCATCATAATCTGAAAAGAATGCATTTATTATTTCTGCCTTTCTGCATTTGATTTTGAGGTCTTTATGTCCTAATATATGATCAATTTTTTATAGGTTCCATGAACTGCTGAGAAGAAAGTATACTCCTTTCTGTCTCCAGTTTTCTCCAAAAATCTATCATATCTAAATTTCCTAATATGCCATTTACCTTTTAACTTTTTTCTTATTTGTTTTGTGGTTTGATTTATCTAGTTCTGAGGTAACAAGGTTGAGAACTCTATAAAAGGTATTATTGGTTCTCTTTTGGTATGTATAGGATCTTGTTATTGATGATCTTGCTTTCCCAAAATTTGTTAATTAATTCTGGTTGAATTGCTTAAGAATCTTGATATAAAATTCTTCTATTTTTTTGTTTTCAGTCACTCGAAAAAAAATTATATCTTTTAACTGTAGAGAAAGTTAGATACTGCTATAGGTTAAAAGACCCCGTTTGAAATTTTATGGTTTATTGAGTTCGCATTTTGTTAGCTAATCTTCCTTTAAATTTTTTTGACTTTTAAGTTCCAAAAGTAAAAACATTCATTTAGTGAACTCAATGATTTATTAAAGACTCTAGTGTCACATGTATATGATTTGTTTATACACTATTTTGTTCAGTTATTTTCAGTTGTATCCAACCCTTTGTGATCCCTTTTGGCGTTTTCTTGTCAAAGACACTAGAGTGGTTTACCTTTTTGTCTCTAACTCATTTCACAGGTGAGAAAACTGAGGCAGAGAGGATTATGGGATTAGCCTAGGGTCACACAACTAGTCAGTATCTGAAGCTGGATTTGAAATCCAGAATTCTAATGCCAGAATTCTAGGCCACAGAGACATTTAGCTGAACTGTCATACACATTGAATATTTAATGGACAATTTAATTCAGTAGTGGCAATCTGAAAAGAAACAAAATATACAAGACAAAAAAAAAGAAGTCAAAATTTGAACTCTTCTTTTCTTTCAGGAACAACATAAGCGCCAATTGGAAGATATGAAGAAAGCTGGCCATGAGACTTTGAGCATTATTACAGAGGAATATAAGGTAAAGGTTATAAGCTTGCTAATTTCTGTGCCTTATAAATGCTTGTTGACTTGATATGAAAATAATTTTACTACTGTATTTGTATATAATTTTCCCTTTGTATCATAATAGTCATATCCTTTTGGTTCTGCTTAATCTGAATATAGTAATACTATATATGTATGTATACATACATACATACTACATATGTGTGTGTTCAATTATTTCTGTTATGTCCAGTTCTTTATACTCCCATTTGGAGTTTTCTTGGCAAAGATATTGTAGTGGTTTCATTTCCTTTTTCAGCTCATTTTATATATGAAGAAATTGAGGCAAACAAGGTTAAATAGTTTTCCCAGGGTCACCTAGCTAATAAATTTCTGAATATGCTTTTGAACTCATTTTTTCTGACTCCAGGCTTTGCACTCTACCCACTATACCATCTGACTTCCCTCTTTCCCTAAATACTTTATATTTATTTGTATTTATTCATTGTAAATTTTTATGTACTGATATGTGGGTTTATCTCCATACTTTGATCTTTTTCTCATAGAATTTAGTATAATGCCTATCATACAATAGTCAAATAAAATGATTGTTAATGTATTGATTGATGTCTAACTCAGGGCATTTGTAAGTAATTCATCTGCAAGTATATGTACATGTATATGTATGTGTCTGTATATAATATATATTTGCAGATGCATTATTATATGTGTTTTTTTATGTATGCACACATATGTTTGTGTATTTATGTGTGTGTTTGGTAAGTGTTCCATGTGGCCTCTCAGGGAAGCAAATGTTCTTTAAGATTATATTAAGACTAAAAGATAATTTTAGAATTATTGTATTATCTGAATGCCATGATTAAAAAAAAAAAAAAGAGCCTGGATAGCATCTTTCAAGAAATTATCAAGGAAAATTGCCCTAACAACCTAGAATAGAGGATAAAATAGTTATTGAAAGAATATGCCAATTACCTCCTGTAAGAGATCCCAAAATGAAAATTCCAAGAAATATGATAGAATTCCAGAACTCTCAGGTCAGGGAGAAAATATTGGAAGGAGTTAGAAACAATTCACATGTCAAGGAATTACAGTCAAAATTACACAGGATTTAGCAGCTTCTACGTTAAAAAATCTTGAGGGCTTGGAATGTGATATTCTGAAAAGCAAAAGAGCTTGGAACAAGTCAAGAATCAACTACCCAACATAAGTGAGCATACTTTTTCAGAGGAAGAAATGGACATTCAGTAAAATAGGGGACTTTTAAGATTTTCATGATAAAAAGATCAGTGTTGAAGCATAAAAAAAGATAAACAAGAAAGAAAAAACAAACACGTTACTCAACATGTTCAAACAAACATGACAATTTGTCAATTTGTCTACTCAAGAAGATTTGCTTTGATTGATATTGCTTACATCTCTACATGGAGAAGTTAGGAGTATATATGAACAAAGAATGCAGGTATAACTTGACTTTGATATAATTTTAGAAAAAATTAAATGGCTAGAAGATTATACAGGGAGACAAAGAAAGAAGGAGGCAGAATGGGGTGAATTATATCACATGAAGAGCATTCAAGAATTGTTACAGTAGAAGGAAAGAAGAGAAACATCGTTTGAATCTTATTCTTATCAGATTCCTGAAACAAGATAACATGCACACTCAGGTGTAGAAATCTAGCTTACAGAATAGGAAAGTAGGAGGAGATGGGGGATAAAATGGGGTGGCAATTGATAGAAAGGAGAGTGTAGTGAGGGAAGTAGTGGTCAGAAGCAAAATTCTGGTGAGGAAAGGCAGGGTGAAAAAAGAGAGAAAAGTGTAAACAGAGGAAAAATGGGATTGAGGGAAATACAGACTTAGTATTCATAACATAATGAATACGAATAGGATTCACTCTCCTACAAAATAGAAACAGATTGAAGAGTGTATCAGAAACCAGACTCTAGAACATGTCTTTTACCAGTAACACATTTTAAGTAGAGAAACACCGAGAGAAAAGATAAAAGAGTATTATCCTTCAACTGAAGTTAAAAAAAAAAAAAAAAAGCAGGGGTAGAAATCATATCTCAAAGCAAAAGTAGATATAATTGAAACACAAAAGAAAGCAAACTACATCTTACTGAAAAGTACCATAGATAACAAAGTAACATTAATAAAAAAAATATACTAAACATATATATATATATACACACATATATATAATATAACAAATATATACTAAACATATATGTAAAACATAAAACATATGTGTGTATAAATAATACTAAACATATATGCTATAGGATCTACATTTTTAATGGAGAAGTTAAATGAATTACAGGAGAAAATAGGAGATACTAAGGGGAGAGGACCTCAACTTTCTCATCACAGAACTAGATAAATCTAACTAAAAAATAAACAGGAAAGAAATTAAGATGGTGAATAGAATTTTAGACAAGTTAGATATGATAGATCCTAGAGAAAACTGAATGGGGATAGAAAGAAATATATTATTTTCTCATTGATACAATGCACTCACAGTAAAACTGACCATGTATTAAGGCATAAAAACCTTACAATCAAATTGTAGAAAGAAAGAAATATTCAATGCATCCCTGTTCAGATCATGAAAAAGTAAAAATTATATTTAGTAAAGGTCTATAGAAAAAATAGATTAAAAATTAATTGGAAACGAATCTAATTTTAAAAAGTAGGTGAATATCAAATTATAGAAACAATTGATAATTTCATCAGAGAATGACAATAATTAATTGACATAACAAAACAAAACAAAAAAATGAATAATCTCCCCATATAGAGAAAAAAAGAAAACAAAACAGAAATACCATATCATGCTGAAACACTTGCATTCGTAAAAAATTAAAAAGTCAGCTCCACTCTTTGGAGTTCTATTTCAGGAATCTGTTCAACAAAGTACACTGACCTCTTTGAAAGGGCATAGAGTTTTGTGTTTCTGCTAGTTTCTTTACATATTTTGTGATTTTAGAATTTAAAAAATGATAGCATGTCTGGTTGATTTGGGACTTTTACATGGGATATTATGAACAGATTATATTAAGGGGGAAGAAAGTTCCATCCTAAGAAGCAGTGTTATAGCATCTGAGGAGAATGGCCTATCTTTATGGCAATTTTACAGAATATTGAAGCAACTGGATATGAGGCATAAAAGACCCTATTACTGCACTTAATTTTAGAAAGGGTTTAATTTTACTTTGTTACCAGTGGCACAATAATCAATTTTCATTGGGAAAACTTTGTGGTATTTGAGGTAGCATCTCTTATGTTACTAGAATCCCTTAACAACAAGGCCAGAAGGAACTCTTTCTTCTCTTCTGAAGATTGTTCCTCAGACTCAAAAGCACTTTATATCATGGCTAGACTATAGTGACTTTCCATGTTTAGGCATATACCCATAATTGACATTTTTTGAATTATAAAATATCCTTGTACTATAATTCAAACACATAGAAAAATCTGAGAATCCTTGAAATCTCAAGGTACTGAGATTTTTTGGGGGGAGCTGAGGCAATAGGGTAAGTGTCTTACCCAAGATCACGCAACTAGGAAGTGTAAAGAGTCTGAGGCCATATTTGAATTCAGGTCCTCCTGACTTTAGGGCTGGTGCTCTATCCACTGTGCCATCTAGCTGCCCAAGGTACTGAGATTTTTAACCAGCATCCTCATGACCTTTCTTGATTCTAATTAAGAAAAAACAAAGGACAAATCTCTGAATTTTAAATTCAATATCCTTGAGATTTTATATGACTACTGCTTTCCTAGTTATCTGAAGAGCATTGGGACCAAATCCATCAGCACCACTCCCCCAAATATTTGAGAGTTTAGCTGTTAAGAAACATGAACTTTCTTCTCAAGGATTGAACTCACAGTGTCTGCAGGTCTTCTAATTTCTGCCTGCTTAGACAGAAGTAGACTGAATTTGATCTTTTCTGGAATTAATAAAAACACAAAAGACAGAGCATATTCTTCTCTGAAATAATGACTTGTCTTCTATGACATCATCCAATTTTCTTTAAAAATACACTCCTTTGGCAAGGACAAGCTTTTATAGTGGAAAGGAAGATGAGGAGAGAGGGAGAGTCGGTAAACCTTATCCTCATCAGCATTGTCTAAAAGAGGAAATAACATACATACTCAATACAGATACACGAAAATAGGAGGAGAATGGAATATGGGAAGGAGATAGGGTTATAGAATAAAGGGTATATTGGAGGAAGAAGTGGTCAGTAACAAAATAGAATAAATGGGGGAAATGCAGTTATCAGTAGTAAGTGTGAAAAGGATTTTGAGCAAGTTTCTCTGTTAAAATCTCATTTGTCAAAATAAAGGAAACTGAGTCAAATTTATGAAAAATAAGAGCCATTCTCCATTTGGTAAATGATCAAAAATACTAACTATGTTCAAAGTCTAGAAAAAATCATGCCTTTCCTTTGACCTAACAATACCACTACTTGGCACGAATCTCAAAAGATGTTAAAAAAAGAGAGAGAGAGAGAGAGAGAGAGAGAGAGAGAGAGAGAGGAGAGAGAGAGAGAGAGAGGAGAAGAAGAAGAAGGAGGAGGAGGAGGAGAAGGAGGAAGAGGAGGAAGAGGAGAAGGAGGAGGAAGAGGAGGATTCTGGGAAGATGGTGGAGTAGTTTAGTAAATTTCAAGCTTTCTAGATTTCCTCCACAAATATAACAGATTTGCACCTCAGGGCAAACATAGATCGGTGAAAAATCAAGAAGACTTGGAGCAAAACAGAGGTCCTCCTAAGTACACTCTAAGAAGATTTGAACAAAGTCCCTGGACTGGGGAATAACCTGTGTGATGTGCAAACACCTTTGAGTTAGCTCCTCAGAAATGTCAATAGGGAGCCCTGGATCTAGCTGGGTTTGGCTGGAGCCTCTGTAGGAACCACAGAAACTTTCACCTCCCGGACTGCTTGAGGAGTTAGAAGACTTGAGTAAAACTTGTTTGATTAGAAATACCAGGTTCAGCTGTGCTATGGCAATGTGGCCCTGGTGAGAAAGAACCAGCATGCCTGGTGAGTACAGAAGCTGTGGGCCAGGGACACTGCTGGCTGCAGGTGTTTGCTGGAGGGTAGGGCTTTTGGTTTGGAATTCTTGGTCAGACAGGAAAGCTGAAATGAAGCGAGAGCCACCATCTCGCCATCCCATGATTAGAGCTGCTTTCACTAATACCTTTTTTTTTTTTTTTTTTAATGAACTAGCCAATAAGAAAGAACCCAATCATAGAAATTTACTATGGGCACAGGGAAGACTAGGCTTTATCTTCAGAGGGAGACACTGAAATTAAAAAAAAAAAAAAAAAAAAAAAAGCTTCAACTCTATAGAGTAATGTAAAATAGTTCTCTGCCTAGAGAGAATTTATAGAAGAAATCAAAAAAGAATTTAAAAGTCAAATGAGAGAAATTGAGGAAAAACTAAAAAAAAAAAATCATCCAAGAAAAAATAAAATCATCAAAAAGTTTTGATGAAATCAACTAGAAAAGGAGATAGAGTCTCAAAGATGAAAAGAATTGTTTGAAAATTAGAATTGGGGAAGAGGAAGGCAATGAAGCTATGAGAGACCAAGAAATAACAACAGATTATAAAGAAATGTGACACATAAGAAAAACAACAGATTAAGAATAGAAAATATAAGAATAATGGAACTGCTTGAAAATTGTGAACAAAGAATCTTGTCAAAATAATGCAAGAAATAATAGAAGAAAATTGTCCTGGAATGATAGAATATGAGGGAAAAGTAGAAATAGAAAAAAAATCTGCCCAACACCACCTCAATGAGATACCTATGTATTATTCACATAGGAATATTATTGCCAAATTTCAAATTCAAATAGAAAATTCTGCAAGAAACAAACAAAAAATCAATATGCTGGAGTTACTATTAGAATTGTACAGGATTGGGGCACCTGGATAGAGCTGCAGTGGATAGAGCACCAGCCCTGAAGTCAGGAAGATCTGAATTCAGATCTGGCCTCAGACACTTAAACACTTCCTAGGTGCATGACCTTGGGCAAGTCACTTAACCCCGAATGCCTCAGCAAAAAAAAAAAAAAAAAAAGATTGTACAAGGACTTAGCAGCAGCCACAATAAAAGATATATCTACTGATATGATCAAAAGAACTAGGCCTGTGGCTAAAGATATCATACCCAGCAAAATTATCTATTATATTGAATGAGGGAAAAAAATGGACATTCAACAAACTTGCAGATTTTCAGGACTTTTTATCAACCAAACCCAAACTTAACAGAAAATTTAACAATAAGAGCCAATATCAATGATCAATTTCAAGAACTCAATATAGACAAGTTGTTTAAACATGGACAAATTACTTACTTTTTTTTTTATATGGGAAGTGTATATTATATGTTTAAGATTCACATTAACAATAGTGTACTTAAAAGAAAGATTGGCAGAATTCAGGTAAAATAGTAATTATGTTATAGAAATGAGGTTCAGAAAAAGAATTGTAATGTTCTTCTTGGTTCAGTTTTCTTGGTGTCTTTGGGAGCAGCCTTCATTTCAATTCAGTAATCCCACACTAGTAACCAGGGGTTAAACTCCAAATATTTTATTATCTCTGCCTGAGGCCTGGGCCAGCTTTCTTGAGTTCTCCTGAATGTGTCTTGGTTTCTGTCAGAAAGGCAGGAGGACCACCACCACTGTCTCTGTCTTCCCTAGTTCTCATTCTGGCTGAGTTTACCCAAGCTTATATGCTTTCTTATCATAGGTGTGAATCTTGTAGAACTATAGTAAGTACTAAGTACCATTGTCTTTATCAATTCCACTGACTTAACACCTTGTAAGAATCCTTGTTTCAGAGTTTCATCACATACATATATATGTATATGATGACCGTGTTAGCACCCTGAATACTCTAAAATCAGCCAGAGTTAGGATAAGCAAAAATCCTTGGTCTTTATTCTTGGTTGAAATGAGAGGAATGGACACAGGAATCTCCTCTTCTTCACTCCACCAGGAGTCACACTTGCTTTTCTTATTCCACCCTCTAATCCTTCCTCCAAATCTCTCTATACACCAACAGATCAAGCCAGCACAGAATAGTGAGGTGAGCCATTTTCCAAGCATATGCTAATAGAATATTGTCCAATAAGTAATTACCCTTAAGTGCTCTGCTGTCTAAGTACATCTGCTCAGTTTTAGCCCATTATATAATATATATATGTATATTTTATATATATGCATATATATAAAATATACATATACATGCGCGCACACACACACACACCACACATATACATACATATACATATACACACACATCATAAAAAGTATAGCATCCTCCAATATCTATAAAGAAATAATGGGGGAGAGATGGTTACATGGGGAAGGTGAGGGAAGAAGCCAAGGGAGGGATCCTTGAACAGATCCTGAAATTTGTCCTCTAAGGTAGCCCAGTGAAAGTAGTCTCTTTCCCCAGCCATTTTCTTCATCTTTTTTCCATGTATAGTTTTATTGCCTTTTGGACAGAATTCTAAGTTGCTTTTTACAATATTAACTGATTTAGAATCAGTTTATAACTCTACCCACAATGTTCCTCAATTTTCATATATCTCCTCCAGCATTTATCATTTTCTTCTGTAGGGCCTGAACTCTGAAAGGGTGTACTTGAATCTAAGACAGCAGGGTACTTGTAGTTAAGTACCTACTCTGTCTTCTCTAAGCAATGCTTGATGTAATATAATGATGTGGTCAATCTAGTTGGCATATACTTAGGGTCATGTGGTGCGCATGCCCCGTGTGGTGTGGTAATGTAGTTGGGTTGGGGTATTTAAGGGAATCCCAGAAACAGAGAGCTCTCTTAGCTGCAGTGATTTCAGTCACAGAAGACTTCAGGCTCCAGATTCCAGAGTCCAGACTTTGACCAGCCATGTGGCTGCTTTCCTGCCTCTTTCACTTCATTCCCCCCACTAAGCCCAAGACTTCAGCTGATCCTGAGACCTACCAGAAAGCCAACCTGGACATTACACTCTTCTGTTAAATTAATCAATCTGATAGATGTGAGATGGTACCTCTGAGTGTGTATTTCTCTAATAGGTACTTATAGTATAAACAGTTTTTTATATAACTGTAGATGGTATTGATTTCATTTTTATCTGAAAATTTTCATCTGAAAATTCATATCCTTTGACCATTTATTAGTCAGGGAATAACTTGTATTCTTATAAGTTTGACTCAGTTTTCTATGTATTTGAGAAAAGAAGACTTTATTAGAAATACTGACGATAAAAAATTGTTTCACAGCTTTCTGCTTTACATTTAATATTTGTTACATTGGTTTTATTTGTGCAAAACCTTTTAAATTTAATATAACCAGAATTACCCATTTTATATCTCACAAGATTCTCTAACTTTTATTTATTCATAAATTCTTCCCTTCTTTATAAATCTGACAGTAGATTAATCCTTGCTCCTTTAATTTGCTTATGGTTTTATCTTATATATTTAAGTTGTACCCATTTTGAACTTATCTTGACATGCGGTGTAAAATTTTGGTTTATACCTAGTTCCAGCTATACCATTTCCAATCTTCCCAGTAGTATTTTTCAAAAAATGACTTCTTGTCCAAGAAGCTGGGGCCTTCAAGTTTATCAGAACTATCTGGCTGGATTCTTTGAGACAATGGTCTCGTTCAGCTCTGCGACCAACCATGGATCCATTTGTTCCCAGTATATCTCTCCATTTAATAAACTATTAAATTGGTCTCTTAAAAAAAAAAAAAAAAAGAAAAGAAAAAAAAAGAACTATCTTACTGTAGTCATTTATTACTATGTGTTATGTACCAAGTTTATTCAATGAATGTATTGCTCTCTTAGTACTAGTTATGATGATTAATGCTTTTACATTAATATTTAAGATCTGATAAATGACTAGTCCACCTTTTTTTTTTTTTTTTGCATTTTTTCCCATTGATTTTCTTTACATTATTGAATTTTTGTTTTTTCAGATGAGTTTTGTTATAGAGCTAGAAAAAATTCATCTGGAAGAAAAAATAACACCTTTAGCAAAGCTGCAGGATATAAAATAAACCCACATAAAGCACTAGCTTTATGTCCAGCAGCAAGAGATTAAAAAAGAAATTCAGTTTAAACAAACAAACAAACAAACAACATATACAATATAAAATACTTGGGAGTCCCCTGCCAAGACAAATACATGAACTATATGAAAAGAAATACAAAGCTTTTTTCACATTGTTTTTGTGGGTTTATTTTATATCCTGCAAATCTGTTAAAGTTGTTAATTATTTCAAATAGTTTTTACTTGATTTTCTGGGATTCACTAAGTATACCATCATAATATTTAGTCTTGTTTCCTCATTACTTATTGTGATTCCTTTAATTTCTTTTTCTTCTTTTAATGCTATAGCTAGCATTTTTTTTCAATATTGAAAAATAGTGGTGAGAATGGCCATCCTAGTTTCATACCCTCACTTTATTGGGGAGGCTTATTTCCATTAAGATAGTGTTTGCTGATGGTTATAGGTAGATACTTCCTCTAATTTTAAGGAAAGTACTCTTCATTTCTGTCCTCTCTAATGTTTTTTAGAAGGAGTAAGTGCTGTGTTTTGTCAAAAAGCTTTTTCAGCATCTATTGAAATAATCATATGATTTTTATTGGTGTAATTATTGATATGGGCATTTATGCTGATGGTTTTCCTAATACAGAACCAGCCCTGCATTCCTGGGAAATTATAAATTATAAATTTGACTCAGTTCTTTATATATTTGATAAATGAAGCATTTGATGGGGACATACGCTGTTATAGCATATAATCTTTGTGATATATTGTAATTTCCTTGCTATTATTTTATTTTAAATTTGCATAAATATGAATTAGGGAAATTGTTCTATAATTTTCTTTCACTGTTTTTGTTCTTTTGTTGTGAGAGAAATTTCATACTACTCTTTCTTTGCTCATTTTCCTAAAGAGTTTATATAGTATTGAAATTAGTTGTTCTTTAAATGTATAATAAAATTCACACATATAACTCGGGAATTTTTTTCTTAGGGAGTTTTTCAATGTCTTTTTCTCTAAAATGGATTATTTAAGTATTCGATTTCATTTTCTCTTAATCTGGGCAATTTATATTTTTGAAGATTTTTTTTTTTTTTGCTTAAATTGTCACATTTATTTGTATATAAGTTGCTAAAATATTTCCTAATGTTTGCTTTAATTTCTCTTCATTGGTGGGGAGTTGATGCTTTTCATTTTTGATACTGGTAATTTGATTTTCTTTTTTTTAAATCAAATTTGTCAGTTATTATGCTTAATGTTTTTTTTTCCTAAAACCAGCTCCTAATTTTAAATATTAGGTAAAAAAATTTTAGTTGTGATTCCCTTTTTTTTTTTACTTTAATTGGGGGACTTCCGGGGCGGAGCCAAGATGGCGGAGCAGGCACACACTACTCTCTAAGCTCCTCTCATTACCCTCATAACCAAATATTTAATCCAGCCTCAAAAATAACTCTTCACTGCTTAAATTCATGAAGATAAGAAGCACTACAACTTACCAGCCAATCCAGAAGCTCGCCAGGAAAGGTTTGTCCTGAGGGGCCAGGAACAGACTAGCACAGGCAGCAAGAGGCTAGCGTCCTGAGCAGACTAGGGGCAGGGGTGATCTCTGTGGCTGGAGAAGTTAGAGGGACCACTCTGCTATAGGCTAACTGCTCTACCTTGATTACAAAGCAGTAAACTGGCAGAGAAGTTAAAGCCTAAAACAGAGGGTCCTCTAAAAAACACCAGAACCTAACGAGATCTGGCTGTAACCCCTCAAACCCGGAAGTGACTCAGGCAGGCTTTACCGCAGGCCTGTGGCCACATCTGGCAGTTCGAGGCTTTTGCGGGGGCAGTTACTAATCTGCACGACAGTGGGGCACAGCCTGGGCAGTCTTTAATTGGCAGAGTGGGGGGCTCGGCCTGGGGCAATAGAACTTCCCCAGCAGACTGTGCTTCCCCTGGCAGACACTTCCTGTCCCTGCAAATCCATTCACTGCTCAGCTGTTAATACTCACAGCCCCAGGGCAGGGTTTGGCTTGGGAAGTGAAACTCTCACTGCTAAGTGTCTAGCTCCAGGGCAGTCATTATCTCACACAGCTGAGGTTCTTTGAAAGGCACTTTCCCAGCCCAGCCCTGCAGGCCTGAGTTACTTTCTAGTGGGGAACTCTTTCCCAGAGCATTCCAGTACCTCGCTGCTTTTTGTAGCCTGTCAACAGGACAGCTACCCCGTCCATATACCTTTCACTGGTCTGCAGAGGAAGCTGGTAACCTCCTGGCTCTGAAGGCAGACCTTACAGGCTTTAACAAAATGAGTACAAAAATCAAAAGAACGATTGATAGTTTCTACCCAGAAAGAGAACAGCTCTTCAACCCTGAAGAGACTAATAGCAGTCTCCAGACGATTGTTGGTCTCTAATACAAAAGGCTCTCCTAGAAGAGACTATTCAAAACCTTAAAAGAGAGTTAGAAGAAAAATGGGGAAAGGAAAGAGAAGCTATGCAAAAGAGTACAGAAAAGGCAAATAACTCATTAAAAGAAAAATTTGATAAAGTGGAAAAAGAAAACAACTTCCTGAAATGTGAATTGGAAAAGGTAAAAAACAAAGTTTGCGAATTGGAAAAAGAAAATGACTCACTAAAAAAAAAAATTAGTGAAATGGAAAAAAATTTCATAGAGCAAAACAACTCAATTGGACATATATAAAAAGAAGTAAAAAAAAAGCTAATGAAGAAAATAACTCACTAAAAATTAGAACTGAACAAATAGAAATGACTGATTCATTGAGACATCAAGAATCAGTCAAGCAAAACCAAAAAAATGAAAGATTGGAAAAAAATGTCAAATATTTACTGGGAAAAACAACAGACCTGGAAAATAGATCTAGGAGAGATAACCTGAGGATCATCGGATTACCCGAAAATTATGATGAAAAAAAGAGCCTAGATACTATTTTACAGGAAATCATCAAAGAGAACTGCCCAGAAGTAATAGAACCAGAAGGGAAAATAGGCGTTGAAAGAATTCATCGAACACCTTCTGAAAAAGACCCTAAAATAAAGACTCCAAGGAATATTGTGGCTAAACTTCAGAATTTCCAGACTAAAGAAAAAATTTTACAAGCAGCCAGGAAAAAACAGTTCAAATACCGAGATGCAACAATAAGGGTCACGCAAGATCTGGCTGCCTCAACATTAAAGGATCGAAGGGCCTGGAATCAGATATTCCGAAAGGCAAAAGAAGTTGGAATGCAGCCAAGAATAAACTATCCAGCTAAGCTGAGTATTTTTTTTCCACGGAAGAAGATGGATATTTAATGAAATAGAGGAATTCCATCTGTTTCTAAGGAAAAAACCAGACTTAAACAAAAAATTTGATCTTCAACAACAGGAATCAAGAGAAGTAGAAAAAGGTAAAAGGAACTTTTGAGAACTGTATTTCTGTTGTGAATATACATAAAAATCATATGTATTTGATTTTACCGATATAACATAAAAAAGGGAAGTAGAAATGGAAAGGGGATAGTGCCAGAAAAAGGGAAGAAGGGAGATAAAAAGAGGGAAACTACATGCGACAATGAGGCAGAGGAAACCTATCATATATGAGGGAACTTAGAGAGAGGGAGGAACATTGTGTGAATCCTACTCTCATCAGAGTTGGCTCAAAGAGGAAACAATTGACATATTTGTTTTACAGAGATTCTTCTCTCACTTCATTAAAAAGTGGGAGAGGAAAAGGGAGAAGGAAAAAGAGTACTAAGGGAAGGGTACAAGAAAGGGGAAGGGATTCCAAGGGAGGAGGGAAGGATACTAAAGAGGGAGAGCTGTGCGACGTTAGTGGAAACAATAGGGAAGAAGGGAAGGAGGGCAAGAAAAAGAAAAGTATAATCTGGGGATATTAGGATGGCAGGAAATGCAGAATTGGTTATTTTAACCGCAAATGTGAATGGGATGAACTCTCCCATAAAGAGGAGGTGGATAGCAGACTGGATCAAAAGTCAGAACCCTACAATCTGTTGTTTACAGGAAACACATTTAAAACAGGGAGATACATATAGACTAAAGGTGAAAGGCTGGAGCAGAATCTATTATGCTTCAGGTGAAGTCAAAAAAGCAGGGGTAGCCATCCTTATCTCAGATCAAGCAAAAGCAAAGATTGATCTAATTAAAAGAGATAAGGAAGGAAACTATATCTTGCTTAAGGGTACTATAGACAATGAAGCAATATCAGTATTAAACATATATGCACCAAGTGGTATTGCATCTAACTTCCTTAAAGAGAAGCTAAGAGAGTTGCGCGAAGAAATAGACAGCAACACTATAATAGTGGGAGATCTCAATCTTGCACTCTCAGATTTAGATAAATCAAATCACAAAACAAATAAGAAAGAAATTAAAGAGATAAATAGAATATTAGAAAAATTAGGTATGATAGATCTCTGGAAAAAACTGAATGGTGACAGAAAGGAGTATCCTTTCTTCTCAGCAGTTCATGGAACCTACACAAAAATTGACCATATATTAGGACATAAAGACCTCAAAATTAAATGCAGGAAGGCAGAAATAGTAAATGCTTTTTTTTCAGAACACAACGCAATAAAAACTACATTTAACAAAAAGTTAGGTGTAAATAGACCAAAAAGTAATTGGAAACTAAATAATCTCATCTTAAAGAATGATTGGGTGAAACAGCAAATTATAGACACAATTAATAATTTCACTCAAGATAATGACAACAATGAGACATCATATCAAAATTTATGGGATGCAGCCAAAGCAGTAATAAGGGGAAATTTTATATCCTTAGAGGCTTACTTGAATAAAATAGAAAAAGAGAAGATCAATGAATTGGGCCTGGAACTTAAAAAGTTAGAAAAAGACCAAATTAAAAACCCCCAATCAATTACTAAACTTGAAGTTCTAAAATTAAAAGGAGAAATTAATAATATAGAAAGTAAAAAAAAAAACTATTGAACTAATAAATAAAACTAAGAATTGGTTTTATGAAAAAACCAATAAAATTGATAAACCTTTGGTAAATATGATTAGAAAAAGGAAAGAGGGAAATCAAATTGGCAGTCTTAAAAATGAACAAGGAGAACTTACCACTGATGAAGAGGAAATTAAAGAAATAATGAGGGGTTACTTTGCCCAACTTTATGCCAATAAATTTGATAACCTAAGTGAAATGGATCTCTACTTCCAAAAATATAGGCTTCCCAGATTATCAGAGGAGGAAGTAAATTGCTTAAATAGTCCCATTTCAGAAAAAGAAATAGAACAAGCTATTAATCAACTCCCTAAAAAAAAATCCCCGGGACCAGATGGATTTACATGTGAATTCTACCAAACATTCAAAGAACAATTAGCCCCAATGCTTTATAAACTATTTGAAAAAATAGGGAATGAAGGAGTCCTACCAAACTCCTTTTATGACACAGACATGGTACTGATACCTAAACCAGGTAGGTTGAAAACAGAGAAAGAAAATTATAGACCAATCTCCCTAATGAATATTGATGCTAAAATCTTAAATAAGATATTAGCAAAAAGACTACAGAAAATCATCCCCAGGATAATACATCATGATCAAGTAGGATTTATACCAGGAATGCAGGGCTGGTTCAATATTACGAAAACTGTCAATATAATTGGCCATATTAATAATCAAATTAACAAAAACCATATGATCCTCTCAATAGATGCAGAAAAAGCATTTGATAAAATCCAACATCCATTCCTATTAAAAACTCTTGAGAGTATAGGAATAAATGGACTTTTCCTTAAAATAATCAGTAGAATCTATTTTAAACCAGCAGTAAGCATTATATGTAACGGGGACAAACTGCAACCATTCCCAATAAGATCAGGAGTAAAACAAGGTTGCCCACTATCACCGTTACTATTTAATATTGTATTAGAAATGCTAGCTTTGGCAATAAGAGTTGAGAAAGAGATTAAAGGAATAAGAATAGGCAATGAGGAAACCAAATTATCACTCTTTGCTGATGATATGATGGTATACTTAGAAAACCCCAGAGATTCTACCAAAAAGTTATTAGAAACAATCTACACCTTCAGCAAAGTTGCAGGATATAAAATAAACCCACATAAGTCATCAGCATTCTTATATATCACTAACAAAACCCAACAGTTAGAGATACAAAAAGAAATTCCATTTAAAGTAACTACTGATTGCATAAAATATTTAGGAATCTATCTGCCAAGGGAAAATCAGAAACTTTATGAGCAAAACTACAAAACACTTTCCACACAAATTAAGTCTGATCTAACCAACTGGAAAAATATAAATGCTCTTGGATTGGGCGAGCAAATATAATAAAGATGACAATACTACCTAAATTAATCTACTTATTTAGCGCTATACCAATCAGACTCCCAAAAAACTACTTTGATGAATTAGAAAAAATAACAAAGTTCATATGGAAAAACAAAAGGTCAAGAATTTCAAGGGAATTAATGAAAAAAAAAAATGAAATGAAGGTGGCCCAGCTGTACCAGATCTAAAATTATATTATAAAGCAGCAGTTACTAAAACCATCTGGTATTGCCTAAGAAATAGACTAGTTGATCAATGGAATAAGTTAGGTTCAAAGGACAAAACAGCCAATAACTTTAATAATATAGTGTTTGACAAACCCAAAGACACCAGTTTCTGGGATAAGAATGCATTATTTGACAAAAATTGCTGGGAAAATTGGAAATTAGTATGGCAGAAACTAGGCATTGACCCACACTTAACACCGTACACCAAGATAAGGTCAAAATGGGTTCATGACCTAGGCATAAAGAATGAGATTATAAATAAATTGGAAGAGCATAGGATAGTTTACCTGTCAGACCTGTGGAAGAGGGAGGAATTTATGACCAAAGAAGAACTAGAGATCACTATTGACCACAACATAGAAAATTTTGATTATATCAAATTGAAAAGTTTTTGTACAAACAAAACAAATGCAAACAAGATTAGAAGGGAAACAATAAACTGGGAAAACATTTTTACAATCAAAGGTTCTGATAAAGGCCTCATTTCCAAAATATATAGAGAACTGACCCTAATCTATAAGAAATCAAACCATTCTCCAATTGATAAATGGTCAAAGGATATGAACAGACAATTCTCAGACGAAGAAATTGAAACTATTTATAGACATATGAAAATATGCTCCAAATCATTATTAATCAGAGAAATGCAAATTAAGATAACTCTGAGATACCACTACACACCTGTCAGATTGGCTAGAATGACAGGGAAAGATAATGGGGAATGTTGGAGGGGATGTGGGAAAACAGGGACACTGATACATTGTTGGTGGAATTGTGAACACATCCAGCCATTCTGGAGAGCAATTTGGAACTATGCTCAAAAAGTTATCAAGCTGTGCATACCCTTTGATCCAGCAGTGTTTCTACTGGGCTTATACCCCAAAGAGATACTAAAGAAAGGAAAGGGACCTGTATGTGCCAAAATGTTTGTGGCAGCCCTGTTTGTAGTGGCTAGAAGCTGGAAAATGAAAAGATATCCATCAATTGGAGAATGGTTGAGTAAATTGTGGTATATGAACGTTATGGAATATTATTGTTCTGTAAGGGACGACCAGCAGGATGAATACAGAGAGGACTGGCGAGACTTACATGAACTGATGCTGAGTGAAATGAGCAGAATCAGGAGATCATTATATACCTCAACAATGATACTGTTTGAGGATGTATTCTGATGGAAGTGGACCTCTTTGATAAAGAGAGCCTTAATTGATCAAAGATGGACAGAAGCAGCTACACCCAAAGAAAGAACACTGGAAATGAATATAAACTGCTTGCATTTTTGTTTTTCCTCCCGGGTTATTTATACCTTCTGAATTCAATTCTCCCTGTGCAACAAGAAAACTGTTTGGTTCTGCACACATATATTATATCTAGGATATACTGCAACCCATTCAACATGTAAAGGACTCTTGCCATCTGGGGGGAAGGGGTGGAGGGAGGGAGGGGAAAAATTGGAACAGAAATGAATGCAAGGGATAATGCTGTAAAAAATTACCCTGGCATGCGTTCTATCAATAAAAAATTATTAAAAAAAAAAAAAACAACACTTTAATTGGGGATATTTAATTTGTGCTTTTTCTAACTTTTTTAATTGCATACCTGTTCCATTGATCTATTCTTTCTCTGTTTTATTGATGCATTTTAGACATACAGATTTTCCCTTAAATATTACTTTGACTGCACCCCAGAAATTTTGATCTATTGTCTTATTGTTATCATTATCTTTAATAAAATTAATTTTTGATTGGTTTTATAATTTGTTCCTTGACTCATTCATTCTTTTGGATTAGATTAAGTTTCCATTATTTTTCATTTTATCTTTTCACTACCTTTTTATTGATTATAATTTTTATTTTATTATGATCTGAAAAGGATCTTTTTTCTTTTATTGTGAAGTTTTTAATGCCCAATATGTGGTCTTTTGTGTGTGTGTTCATTTATAGTTGAAGAAACTGAGGCAAATAGGGTTAGCCCAGCTAGTAAGTGTCTGAGGCCAAATTTGAATTCAGGAAGATAGTCTTCCTGATTCCCAGCACACTTGTCCATTGTGCCATCTATACATTCTGCACTTTATATATATACCCTACACTTTAATTAATCTTTAACCAAAGTTTCATTTTTCTTCTGTTTCCCCTACTCCCTCTCAACTTTTGAAATGACTGTTGCTGAATTAGCAGGTCAATAATATCAGAAAGAGTTAAGCTTGAAAAAAAAAAGTTAATGCCTTACAACATGAGAAACTGCTTTAGAAATACTGAAAATAATTGTCTTCCTTCCCCTCCCCCCCATTTTAAAGTGAGTTTTAATGTGTGTTGATTCCCATTAAGCAATTCTGTTGTCAAAACAAAGATTATTTAAGATTTGGCCCATTTTCCATGTCTGCTTGAATGTGCAAGAGATCTGTTTTTTATAAGACTTACATGTCTTTTTCTTTCAGCTTAATTTTGTAATTGAGTAGTTTATTACCCAAACATGGTTTTAAAAATAGTTTATTTTCTATTGTACATGTATATGTTCAGCTCATATTTGAGATTAAAATACATACACATGGATGTTTGTACGTGCACACATGCATACATATACATAAACACACATATATACATATTTAAACAATGCAATATAACACTGGGAACAAAGTGTAAATAATACATATGGTAGAGGAATAATGAAGATTTTATCTGAACTGAGGAAGTAGATGGGTGCAGCATCTTGAAATGCTAAATTGATTCTTTTTATTTAGTGTTGTTTTTAATATAATAGATTGATACTTTAATGTTTACACTGCTAGATCTCATCTGTCTGATGTACTTGATTTTATTATTTCTTTTATGAATAGTTTCTTGAGGTCCTTGGCTTGTGCTCTTTGATTTCTATGATCAGGGGTGTAAATTTCCTGGGGGGTAGAGTTTTTATGTTTAAAATTGCTCAGAGTTTCCATCTGCTTTTATTTGATTTGTGGTCTTGAAGATCATGCTTGGCCCATGGGATATTACAGCGTGCCGAGAGGATGTGGAGTTTTGTCAGCCAGTGAAATATGTCTGGATTTTTTCTTTTTCTTTCTTTTTTTTTTTATTCTTTTTTCTTTTTCTTTTTCTTTTTTTTTTTTTTTAAGCAGCTTTCATATGCTTCTCATCCTGTGTGGTCCCCACAAACCTGAATTTATATTTTACAAAATTGGCTACCCTCTTTATCTTCCTCTATGACTTAGTCTTTTCTAAAGAGAAGATGTGTGAAGAAGATATGTGAGCCAAAAAATTAGAATCCTGGCTCCAAGAGCATTTATAGCCAAGAAAGTGAAAAGAGTGTTATGTGTGATGTGCTGCAAGACATTAAACTGTCTGTCTTTTAAGTGCCCTGAATCTACAATTTCTGATATGCACAAATATTGAAGTGACTTTTCAGTGTGTCACAGTTTTCTCATACCAGCAGGGGACTTTAAATGTCTTCCCTGTTCAAATTCCCTTTTTCCCCTTGTTTTCAGGCATTACTACAGACTACAGTTAAGCAGCAAGAAGAATCTATTGGAAAACAGTATGTCTCTGCCATTGAAAAACAAGCTCGCAAATGTGAGGAGTTGCTTAATGCTCAGGTAACAAAAATTCACAGCCCCTTATACACATATTGTTATTTTCCTTTCTCTCTCCTCTTCTTCCTTGGCACTTTCCCTACCCCAACACACACATACTTGATTCTGTGTCAATTTATAGGCATCTGTTTTTGAGACATGTTCTTAGATTATTTTTCATGGTTTTCTTTTGAGAAAATAAATTCTAAGTTAAATTGGGTATTTTTCATGATATACTTAAAGTAATTTTCAGTATCCTAAATAATATATATGAATTAAAATAATGTGTAATGATCCTGATTGCTAACTTTTGGTATTTGCTAACTTGCATAAAGAAGACATGGGAAAAAAAGTTAAAGACAACTAAGTAATTTTTACAATTTTTCCCCCTTTTACATAGGATTGTATTTAGAAACTAGAATTACTAAGTACAGAAACTATTATTTTTTTGGCATCTGATTCTCAGTTATTTTTTTTTTTTTACATAATTGCATATTGTTCATCTTGACTTAATATTTTTTTGAAGTTTAAAGTACAATTGACTACATTTATCATATAAGCTAAACAGCTTTTATAAATATGTACTAATCATTGTGTATAATATAAGTCTCATGGCAGTTTGGCGTAAAGTGTGATGAAAATTGTCAGGGTTCAATAGAATAACTTCTTTTTAGTGTGTAATCTTAAAGAACAAGCAAAAGACTGGGGTCAGTGAACACTTCCTTGTTCAAAGAAATATGAAAGTGAAGTTTCCTAGGAATTGGTTAAACCTGTTCACATATGATATTGTCTTAACATTCCTGAGTAATCTGAAACACAACAAAATCTCCACCTTTGAAGGTGCTGTTCACTTCTTGAAGGGTAAAATGACAAACTAACAGGGTTAAACTACAAATATTTATCAAATGAGGGGACAAAAAAATTATAGATCAGTTACAGCCCAGACAAGAATAACATAACACTGTAATTAATTGATCTATTAATGTAATTAGAGATTATATTATCACTATAGTTAGTAATATATGTAAGTTGTTATAAAATTATTAGGTATGTTTTGAATGTACACTTCTGTAAGGGTCGATGACTCTTCACCCTGTTAATGGAAAATGTCTGGGAGCAACCATCTTCACAATTTGTTTGAGACAAGTATGAAATGGCCTGTAAATGGGTTAGAATGAGAATAATGGAATTAATGGATTTTGAATTGAAAGAAATCTTAGAATCATACCTAATAAACTCATCATTTCAATTAGACAATAGCAAATGAGAATCCATTAAAACATTTGGAATAAAAAATATTTAGCATATGTATCCTGAAAAGAAAAATCTAAGGGGGGAAATATCATTTCTCACTTCTGATATTTCCATATTGCATATGGAAAAAAAAGTTGAGACATTTTGCATAGTCAGTGAGGATATAAATAGGACAAATAGGTATATTAGTTATTATTGGTAGTAGGAATAGTAGTAGTAGTAGTAGTAATGGTAGTAGTAGTTTTTACTAAGAGGAATACTAACATTTAAAATTATTTCCAGTGCCCATCAGGTGGAGAATGATTAAATAAACTATGGTATATGAATGTTATGAAATATTATTGTTCTATAAGAAATGATAAGCAGCAAGATTTGAGAGAGACCTGGAGAGACTTGTATAAATTGATGCTAAGTGAAATGAACAGAACCAGGAGATTATTGTACACAGCAACAGCTATATCATACAATGATCAATTTTGTTGGACATGGCTCTTTAACAATGAGATGATTCAAAAAAAAAAAAAAAAAAAACCAATGAGATGATTCAGGCCAGTTCCAATGGTCTTGTGATCAAAAGAGAGAGGACTGTGGAAACTGAGTGTGGTTCACAACATAGCATTTTCACTCTTTCTGTTGTTGTTTGCTTGCATTTTATTTTCTTCATCATTTTCTTTTCTGGTTTGATTTGCTTTTTCTTGTAAAGCAAGATAATTGTATAAATATGTATACATATATTGGATTTAACATATATTTCTACCATGTTTAACATATATTTTATTTTCAAAAAAAAACATATATTGGACTACTTGCCATCTAGAGGAAGGAGGTGCAAGAAGGGGGGTGGAGGAGGAAACTGGAACACAAGGTTTTGCAAGGGGCTTATGTTGCAGAATTATCTATGCATATGTTTTGAAAAACAAAAACCTTTAATAAAAAAATTGTTCCCAATGGCTTGCCTCAGAAATTAGTGAATTGACTTTCACTGGAAGTCTTAAATAGAAACTGAATAATCACTGGCTCTGAATGTTATAGAGGAAGTTCCATCTACTGTTATATACTTCTATTTACTAAAATTTGAAAAGAAAGGCATAGAGAAGCTAATCATTTATGGTCAATTTGTTTCACTTAACTGTGTCAAATCCAGTTAAACCAACAATAATTTGTTGTGTGAGGCACTCTGCAAAGCATTAGGGATACAAAGAAAAGAAAAGCAAAAATAGTCCCTGCTCTCAAAGAATTCTTATTCTAATTGGGGGGACCACATCCAAATAGCTATGTACAAATAAGACAGTACCCAATCATTGTTCAGTCATGTATGACTTTTAGTGACCCCATTTGGGATTTTCTTGTCAAAGATACTGGTTTGGTTTGTCATTTCCTTCTCCAGGTCATTGTACATTTGAAGAAACTGAGGCAAAGAAGGTCAAATGACTTGCTCAGGGTCACACACCCAGTAACTGTGTGAGGCCAGATTTGAACTCATTTCCTTCTCCAGGTCATTGTACATTTGAAGAAACTGAGGCAAAGAAGGTCAAATGACTTGCTCAGGGTCACACACCCAGTAACTGTGTGAGGCCAGATTTGAACTCAGAAAAAGGAATCTCATGACCTCTCTTCCACTCAACCACTGTGCCACCTAATTTCAGAGGAAAGGTCATTAGTCTGAAGGAGAATCAGGAAAGACTTTTTTTTAAAATTATTAAAGCTTTTTATTTTCAACATATGTATGGATAATTTTCAACATTCACTTTTGAAAAATCTTGTGTTCCAATTTTTTTGCCTCCCTTCCCCTCACTGTTTCCCTTAGAGACAGTAATCCAATATAAATTAAACATATACAATTTTTTCTATACATATTTCTACAAATATCATGTGGCACAAGAAAAATCAGATCAAAAAGGAAAAAAAAATGAGAAAGAAAACAAAATACAAGCAAGCAACAACAAAAAGAGTGAAAACACCATGTTGTGATCCAGTCTGTCCCCACAGTCCTCTCTCTGGGTGCCGATGACTCTCTTCATCACAGGATCATTGGAACTGGCCTGAATCATCTAATTGTTCAAAAGAGCCATGTCCACCAAAATTGATCCTAGTATAGTCTTGCTGTTGCCATAATGATCTCCTGGTTTTGCTCACTTCACTTAGCATCAGTTCATGCCTCTCTGAAATCATCTGTTGATCATTTCTTATAGAACAGTTATATTTCATAACATTCATATACCATAACTTATTCAGCCATTCTTTAACTGATGGGTCTCCACTCAGTTTCAAGTTCCTTGACACTACAAAAAGAGCTACCACAAACATTTTTGCACATGTAAGTCCCTTTTCTTTCTTTATGATCTCTTTGGGATACAAGCCTAATAGAAACACTGCTGGATGAAAAGGTATGCACAATTTAATAACCTTTAGGGTGTACTTCCAAATTGTTCTCCATAATGGTTGAATCAGTTGACAACTCCACCAACAATGTATTAATGTCCCAATTTTCTCTTATCTTTTCCTGTCATCTAGACAATGTGAGCAGTGTGTAGTGGTACCTCAGCGTTGTCTTCATTTGTATTTCTCTGATCACTAATGATTTAGAGCATCTTTTCATATGACTAGAAATAATTTCAATATCTTCATCTGAAAATTGTTCATGTCCTTTGACCAGTTATTATTTGGAGAATGGCTTGATTTCATATACATTTGAGTTAACTCTATGTATTTTAAAAATGAAGCCTTTACTAGAACCCTTGAATGTAATTTTTTTTCCATTTTATTGCTTGCCTTCTAATCTTATCTGCATTGGTTTTATTTGTACAAAAACTTGTTAATATAATCAAAATTATCCATTTTGTATTCAATAATGTTACCCAGTTCTTCTTTGGCCACAAATTACTTCCTTTTTCACCTATCTGAGAGATAAACTTTCCTTTGTTCTTCTAATTTGCTTATGACATCACTCTTTATAATCATAAACTCATTTCAACCTTATCTTAGTATAGGGTGTTAGGTGTCGTTCAATGCCTAATTTCTGCCATACTAATTTACAATTTTCCCAGCAGTTTTCATCAGATATTGAGTTCTTATCCCAAAAGCTGAGATCTTTAGTTTTGTCAGAAACTAAATTACTATAGTCACTAACTGGGAACACCAGGCCCAACTATGCTGTTGAGAGGCAGCCGTAGGTGAAAACGAACAAATACCTGGTGAATGCAGAAGAAATGGGGCAGGGATACTGCTGGCTGTGGGCATTTGCAGGAAGATAGATCTCTTGGTTTGGCATTCCTAGTCAGAATGGAGAACTGAAGGGAAATTTGAGGCACCATCCCCCACACTATAATTAGAGGTGCTTACATTAAAATCTGTTATTTTTTTTAAAAAGCCAACAAAGAACCCCACCATTAAAACATTTTTTTAAAATAACTTTTTATTGATAGAACTCATGCCAGGGTAATTTTTTTACAGCATTATCCCTTGCATTCACTTCTGTTCCGATTTTTTCTCTCCCTCTCTCCATCCCTTCCCCCAGATGGCAAGCAATCCTTTACATGTTGAATAGGTTACAGTATATCCTGGATACAATATATGTGTGCAGAACCGAACAGTTTTCTTGTTGCACAGGGAGAATTGAATTCAGAAGGTATAAATAATCCGGGAAGAAAAACAAAAATGCAAGCAGTTTATATTCATCTCCCAGTGTTCTTTCTTTGGGTGTAGCTGCTTCTGCCCATCTTTGATCAATTGAAACCCACCATTAAAACATTATGGAAAAGGGAAAACTGGAGCTCATCTTCAGAGGAGGACACTTTAGTTAAAAAAATAAAATAAGCTTCTACCTCAGAGAATAATAGTGAAGTGGCTCCCTACCCAGAGAGAATTTATAGAAGAAATCAAAAAATAATTTAAAACTGAAATGAGAGACAAAGAGGGAAAATTAAAAATAAAAAAAAAAGCATCCAAGAAAAACAAGATTATGAGATGTGATGACCGTGTATTTAAAATCAGCCAGAGTCAGAAATTCAGGTTAAGGGAAAAATCTTCAATTCTCAGTAGAGGTGAAGAAGGATTGCGATAGCAATATGGGCAGCTACGACAGGAAGCCAGCTAGCTGAGGGGGATCGGAGGTCAAGGGTGGTCATGATAGCAATGCAAGCGGCTGTGTTAAGACACCAGCCAGCAATCTCTCTTTCCGCTTCCTTTTCCACTCCCCTGCTTCCATCCACCAAAATCGTCATTTCCTATGCAACACATCAGGGCTTGCACAAAGAGTGGGCAGGGCCATTCTTTCTCCAAGTATATATATTAATAGAGTATGGTCCAATTACTATTTAGCCTCACTTGTGCGTGGGACCTCAGTGCATCAACTCAAGCCTCAGCCCATTACAATGAGAAAAAAGTTAAACACTAGGAAATGAGGTAAAAGATGAAAATAATTCTCTGAAAATTAGATTTGGGCAAGCCAATGAAACTATGAGAGACCAAGGAATAACAAAACAGATTATAAAGAATGAGAAAATAGAACAGAATGTAAAACATCTTATAAGAAAAATGACAGATGTGGAGAAGCAATCAAGAAGAGAAAATATAAGAATAATTGAATTGCCAGAAATTTGTGACCCAAAAGAGAACCTTGACACACTAATGTAGGAAATTATCCCAGAAAATTGTCCTGGAGTAATAGAACATGAGGAGAAAGTAGAAATAGGAAAAAATCCACTGATCACCACCTTAAAGAGATCCTTTGTGGAAAACACACAGGAATATTATTGCCTAACTTTGAGACCCCCAGATTAAAGAGAAAATTTTTCAAGAAACAAGAAATAAGCAATTCAAATATACTGGTGCTACAATTAGAATTGCACAAGACTTAGCAGCAGCTACAATAAAAGACCACATATCCTGGAATCATATCTACCAAAAATAAAACACACACACACACACACACACAAAAAAAAAAAAACTGTGACCAAAAATATCATATCCATCAAAATTACTTATAATTTTGAATGAGAAAAAATGGACCTTCAATGAACTTGCAGATTTTCAGGACTTCCTATCAACCAAACCCGAACTTAACAGAAAATTTGACATATAACAGCCAATATCAAAGATCAGTTTTAAAAAAACTTAACATGAACAAACTGCTTAAATATGGACAAACTAAGTTTTTAAATGGGAAATGTATACTATATGTTTAAGATTCACATGAATAGTGTAGTTCAAAAGAAAGATTGGCAGAGTTAAGGTAAAAATAATAATCATGTTAAGTAAATGAAGTGCAGAATAGACACAGGCATTAGAAGAGGGAGGAAGGTTCATAATTTTGAAAACCTATTCATTGGGAATAGGTTCAATAGGCAATACTACATATATACCATGAAGAGTATAGCATTCTCCAAAATGTACATATAAATAAATAAGGGAGTAGAGTGGGGCAGATGGGGAAACAAAAAGTGAGGGGGAAGAAGATAAGGGAGGGAACATTGGGTAGAGGGACATTAAGTAATAGCAAGGCAAATTATGGAGCAGAATTAAAGACTCAGCAAGGATAGAAAAAGAGTGTGTGTGTGTGTGTGTGTGTGTGTGTGTGTGTGTGTGTGTAACTATATCTTTTCTGAATTGTAGCTTGCTTGGGGTTATGGAGAGGGAGGGGTGAAAGGGGAAAAAAGAATAAAGTAAATGAGGTGTGCAGCAGCAAACCAAAGAACAATCTACAAGAAAGTAAAGAAAAAATGGACATTTATGAATGTAACTTCTTCTACTAATCTATATGTTTTCTTGATCTGGTAATTTTTTGTTATATATTTTGAATCCTCCCTGATGTTCTGCTGGGTACATGCCAATATTATTTTTCATTTTGCTTTGTTTTGTATTCCTTTTGTTTTTTTTTCTTACTGTTTTTTCAGATAAAATAAATTTTTATAAAACATAAAACCTGAAGAGAAACATAGGGAAAAAGAGATTTAATAACATAAGAGATTCAGAAACATAAGGGGATTCAGTAGGGCTAAACTATTTACGATGCTACCTGGAAAGATACTTACAATTTTAAAGAACTGTATCACTAATGTACACTATTCAACTGTCTCCTCTCAGAACTTCAGAAATCTAACAAAAACAAACAACATCAAACAAACGAAATAAAAGAGAGACTAAAGTAAACAGACTCTTAGAAAGACTAGACTTAGAAAGAAATGACGTCACTTTGGAGAAAACTGAGTGGGAACAGGAAAAAATAACCCTTTTTTTCAGCAGTAAATGGAACCTATGTAAAAATTATCCATGTGTTAGGCAGAAAAATTTCATAATCAAATGCAGAAAAGCAAAAGTTATTATTAAGTGCATGAAATAAAAATTACATTCAGCAAAATAGAAAGTTATATTAAAAATTAATTGAAATTAAACCAATTCCAAAGAATAAGTGATTCAAAGAACAAATCATAGAAACAACAATTTCATCAATGAGAATGACAGTAATGTGTCAACATACAAAAATTTATGGAATGTAGCCAGAAGAGTACTAAGGGAAATTTTTTTTCTTAAAATTCTTGGAGCACCAAAATAGAGAAGGAACAGATGAATGAATTGGGCAACAATTTAAAAACTCTAGAAGAACCAATTAAAAATCCCCAATTGAGCACCAGATTGGAAATCCAGGGGGAAAAAAGATGAGATTAATAAAACTGGAAAAAAAGAAAAGAAACTATTGAAGAAATAAATTCATGCAATTAGTAGTAAATATCTGGCCCAATTATTTGCCAATAGATCTGAAAATCTGAGTGAAATTGATGTATGGTTAGCAAAAAATAAATTACCCAGGTTAATAGATGAGGAAATAGAATTCCAAAATAACCCCATCTTAGAAAAAGGAATTAAACAAACCATCACTCCACTCCCTAAAAAAAAATCCCAAGGTTCAAGTGGATATTCAATTGAATTCTACCAATCATTTGAAATATTTCATTCCACTATTATGTAAACTATTTGAAAATTTTAAAAAGGTAAAGAATTTTACCAGATTCTTTTTATGATGTTAATATGTTGCTGATAGTATGTATGTACTAAAAAAGAGAAGGAAAACTCTAGACCAATTTCTTCTCAGTATATTGATTTTGTTCTCTCAATATTTTTCTCCAATTATATATATTTTTCAACCCTCATCTTTGTAAGATTTTGAGTTCCAAATTTTTTCTCTCTCTTCTTACCTGCCTCCTTCAGATAGCAAGCAATCTGATATGGGTTATACATATATAGTCATTGTAAACATGAAATGAAAAATCAGAACAAAAGGGAAAAACTATGAGAAAGCAAAAGAAAAAAACAACGAAAAAGTAAAAATAGTATGTTTTGATCTGCATTCAGGCTGGAGTTTTCTCTCTTTATGCAGATGACATGTTCCATCCTAAATCTATTGGAATTGTCTTGGGTCATTGAATTGCTGAGAAGAGGTAAATCTATAAAGTTGATCATCATATAATCTTGCTTTTCTTTGTACATTATTATCCTGGTTTCACTCACTTCACTCAGCATCCATTCATGTAAGTCTTTCAGTCTTTTCTGAAAGAAGCCTGATCATTATTTCTTATGGAAAAGATATTTCATTACATTCATATATCATAACTTATGCAGCCATTCCTTAATTAGTGAGCATCCACTCAATTTCCAAGTCCCTGCCACCACAAAAAGAATTGCTACAAACATATTTGCACATGTAAATCCTTTTCCTTCTTTTATTATCTCTTTGGAATACATATCTAGTAGTGACACTGCTAGATCCAATGCACAGTTTGATAGTCCTTTGGGCATAGTTCCAAATTGCTCTCCAGAATGTTTAGATCATTTCACAATTCCACCAACAATGCCTGAGTGTCCTAGTTTTCCCACATCTACTCCTACATTTATCATTATCTTTGCTGTTTTTCCTAGCCAGTCTGAGAGGAGCAATGTGGTACCTTAGTTGTTTTAATTTGTAAGCCCTATCTCAGTAAACCATTAGAGATTCTGGACCTCTTTGTGGAGGAGGGAGCAAATGCCATAATCAGAAACCCTCTTGTCTCTTGGCTTAATTAGGGGAGCCCAAAGACTCGAGCTCCAGAAAACATCTCATATTTAGCTCCAGAAAACATCTCTCTCTCTCTCTCTCTCTCTCTCTCTCTCTCTCTCTCTCTCTCTCTCTTTTCTCTCTCTCTCTCTCTCTCTCTCTCTCTCTTTTTCTCTCTCTCTCTTTCTCTCTCTCTCTCTTACACACACACACATACATACATATATACAGAGAGAGAAAGAGCAAGTGAGAGAGAGAAAGAACCAGTGAGCCTTAGGATAGTCAAGTGTCTTACAAAGGCAAGATCTGCACAAGCTTCTTTGTTTCTTTGTGTTTCTTTCTTTTTTTCTCTCTCCCTCTTTCTTTCTGAATTTCTTGATATTCATGCTAAGTAGTAGTGTTATTAGGTCAGAGGTCATGAATTTATAGTCCTTTGGACATAGATAATAACTTTTGATCATTTTTCAATTGGAGAATGGCTCTGTGATTCAGTTTCCTCTTTGAGAAATGAAGTCTTATTGGAGAAATTTGCTTCAAAATTATTTTTACAATTATTATTGCTAACTGTATTTTTCCCCTGTTATTCTCTCTCTTTTTTCACTCTGTCCCTCCTCAAATGTTTTGCCTTCAGCTGGAAAATGTTCTACTTCATCTTTTTGGGTGTTCCAATGCTCTAAAATTTGTTTAGAGTCATTATTTAAAGGAATTTTAATGGTTTGAGGGACAGGTTGGGCAAGTTCCTGCATTTGCTCTGCTGTTTTGGCTCTAGCTCCAGCTTAGCAAAATTAAATATAATATTTCAAGGGGAAAAATGGTTATTCAATGAAATAGAAGGATTTCAAGTTTTCATAAGGAGAAGATAAGAACTAAATCCGAAGTTTGACTTCCAGTATCAAGACACAAGAGAAGTCTAAACAAGTTAAAAGGTAAAGAAAAACAAAAGGGATTCAATAAAGCTAAACTGTTTACATTGCTACATGTGAAGATAATGCTTGAAATTCTTAAATATATAGAGCTATAGAAGATGGGATGAGTGAGTAAATTGATGGTGAATTTCAGGGAATAACAAAAAATTGAGCAATAAAAAAGTATACTTGCTGCAGAAGAAAGAGTTAGAAAGGAGGGGAAGATGGGAAGATGGAAGTTAAATATTACTTGTAACTTATTTTCATCTGAATTGGTTCAAAGAGAGAATAATATATACAGTCAGTTGAATATGTAAATCTGTCTTAACTGAAAGGGAAATACATGGGAAGTGATTTAGGGGAGTGGATACTTACCAAAGGAAGGGCAGATCAAGGGTGATGCTAAGACAGAAGCACAACACTATTGAGGAGGGAAAGGGTGAAAGGAAAGAGGACAAGCGAGGACTATAAGGAGGAAGAATAGGATGGAGGGAATTTCGGGCATAAAGCATAACTGTGAGTATGAATGGGATGAACTATTACAGAAAACAGAAGTGGATACCAATATTAGACAATATGTTATTTAGAAATACACACCATAAAGGTAAAAGACTGAAGGAGAATTTTTCAGCTGAAGTAAAAACAGTTGTAGTGATTCTGATCTCAGATCAAGCAACAGCAAAAATATATCTAATTAAAAGAGATAAAGAAGGAAACTACATCTTGCTAAAAAGTATCATAAATAGTGAATCAGTACTAAACGTATATGTAGCAATATTATAGCCTTCAGATTCTTAAAAGAGAATCCAAATGAGTTATAGGAATAAACAGATATCAAAACTATACTGGTGGAGAACTTCAACTGCCACCTCTTAGAACTTGATAAATCCAACCAAAATTAAACAGAAATAAATAAAGTAAGAGAAACCATAAGAAAATGTTCTAAAAAGAAGAAAAAGTAGAAATAGAAAAGATCCTTGAGAAAAACCTATAGGAATGTCATACCAAAATTCCAAAACCCCCAGATCAGTGAGAAAATCTTCTGAGCAACAAGAAAAGTACAATTCAAATATGATGGAGCTATAATTAGAATCACATAAGACTTAGCAGAGCTACACTAAAGATCACAAATTTTAAAACAATATATATTGAAGAGCAAAAGAACTGGAGTTGCCACTGAAAATATTATAACCATAAAGTTAAGCGTAATCCTGAATGTTTAAAAAAAAAAAAAAAAGACATCCAATTAATTGCTAGACTTTTAGTATTTTGATGCAAAAAGATCTGAACTTAATGGAAAATTTAATATATAAGACCCAAGAGAAATATAAGGGAAACATCAAAGACTGATTACAAGAGACTAAATAAGGACTAACTATTTAATGTACATAGAAATATAAACTGTGTCTTAAGATTTCTCATTAGTGCTTCCTTTCTAATCTTGTGTGCATTGGTTTTGTTTGTGCAAAAACTTTTTTATCTTAATATAATCAAAATTATTGATTTTGCATTCCATAATGTAGTCTAATTCTTTGGTTACAAATTCCTTCCTTCTCTACAGATCTGAGGTAAAAACTATCCTTTGTTCCTTTATTTGCTTATATTATCACTTTTTATGTCTAAATCATGAACCCATTTCGACCTTATCTTGATATAAGGTATTAGGTATTGGTCAATAATTAGTTTCTGCCATACTAATTTCTTATTTTCCCAGCAATTTTTCTCACACAGTGAGTTCTTATCCCAGAAGTTGGGGTCTTTGTGTTTATCTACTATTCTACTAAAAAGCTATTAGAAATAATCCACCAAAAAACCAAATGGTTTTGGTGACTGCTACTTTATAATAGAGTTTTAGATTTGGTACAGCTAGGCCACCTTCATTTGATTTTTTTTTTTTTTTCATTAGTTCCCTTGAAAGTCTTGACCTTTTGTTCTTCATGATGAATTTTGTTATTATTTTTTCTAGGTCATTAAAATAGCTTTTTAAGAGTCTGATTGGTATAGCACTTGTGGTGTTCTTTTTCTTCTTTAAAATATAATATGATGGTTCTCTCTGGGAGAAAGCAGGTTTCTCGGGGATGTTTTCTGGAGGCAGCCTTAGTTTCAGTTAAAAGTAATAATCACCCAAAATATAGCCAGGTGTTAAAAGTTCAGATCTTTTATTGCCTCCAAAATAGCCTGGTTAGCTTAGAGGCCTATCTCTGCTTGGTTCCAAGAGCTCCCTCCGAATGTCTCCAAATCCAAAGATTTCTCCTTCAGCCTCTTGGTTCCAAGAGCTCCCTCTGAATGTCTCCAGATCCAAAGGTTTGTCCTTCCACCCAGCCAACACAAAGGTGAATCTGTCTTGCCTCTGACAGAGGGCTTCTGGCTCTCAAGAGGGCTTCTGGCTGAACTCACTTGATGCTCCCCTCTCAATCTAAATTCAACTGAACTCCCCTAACTGGGCCTCTGCTTTCTTCTTATATATCAGAGAATGGGATTACGGGTTTTCACCCATATTGCCAGAGAGCAATCAAGGGAGCTTCAAGGGAGGTGTGAATTCGGATATCTCATACTAAACCCTGAAATCTCCCAAATGTGTGAACTCCAATGAGTAAAGGTGTGAACACAAGCATTGTTTCTATTAGTTCTACTTAGTACTTTGTTTCTTCTGGCTCATAACATCAACTTATAGGAGTAAATCAATCATACTGAACCATGCTAAATTAGATAATTATTGTCTCTATCAACTCTAATGACTTAAAAGTTTGTAAAGATTCCAACAAGCATTAAATAAATAGATGAGTTTAGGTAGTATTGTCAGCTTTATTATATTTGCTCATCCTATCCAAGAGCATTTAATGTTTTTCCAATTGGTTAGAGCTGACTTTATTTGTGTGGAAAATTTTTTGCAGTTTTGCTCATATAGTTCCTGACTTTCCCTTGGTAGATAGATTCCCAAATATTTTATACTATCAGCAGTTACTTTAAATGGAATTTCTCTTTGTAACTCTAACTGTTGGATTTTGTTAGTGATATGTAAGAATGCTGATGACTTATGTGGGTTTATTTTATATCCTGCAACTTTGCTAAAGGTGTGGATTATTTCTAATACCTTTTTAGTAGAATCTCTGGGGTTCTCTAAGTATACCATCATCTCATCTGCAAAGAGTGATAATTTGGTTTCCTCATTACCTCCTCTAATTCCTTTAATCTCTTTCTCAACTCTTATTGCTGAAGTTAGCATTTCTAATACAATATTGAATAGTAATGGTGATAGTGGGCAACCTTGTTTCACTCCTGATTTTATTGGGATTGGTTCCAGTTTATCCTTATTACATACAATGCTTACTGATGGTTTTAAATAGATGCTATTGATTATTTTAAAGAAAAGTTCATTTATTCCTATATTCTCTAGTGTTTTTAATAGGAATGGGTTTTGGATTTTATCAAATGCTTTTTCTGCATTTATTGAGATGATCATATGGTTTTTGTTAATTTGGTTATTGATATGGTCACTTATGCTAATAGGTTTCCTAATGTTGAACCAGCTTTGTATTCCAGTCTAAATCCTACTTAGCTATGGTGTATTATCCTGGGGATCACTTTCTGTAATCTTTTTGCTAATATTTTATTTAAGATTTTAGCATCAATATTCATTAGGGAGATTGGTCTATAATTTTCTTTCTCTGTTTTCAGCCTACCTGGTTTAGGTATCAGTACCATGTCTGTGGCATAAAAGGAATTTGGTAGGAGTCCTTCATTCCCTATTTTTTTCAAATAATTTCTATAACATTAGAGTTAATTGTTCTTTAAATGTTTGGTAGAATTCACATGTAAAACCATCTGGTCCTGGGCCTTTTTTCTTAGGGCATTGATTAACAGCTTGTTCTATTTCTTTTTCTAAAATAAGACTATGTAACCAGTCTACTTTCTCTTCTGTTAATCTGGGAAGTCTATATTTTTGAAGGTAGTCATCCATTTCACTTAATTTATCAAATTTATTGGCTTAAAGTTGAGCAAACTAATTCCCATTTATTTCTCTATAATTTCCTGTTCATGGTGGAAAGTTCTCTTTTTTCATTTTTAAGACTAACAATTTGATTTCCCTCTTTCCTTTTTCTAATCAGATTTACCAAAGGTTTATCTATTTTATTGTTTTTTTTTAATAAAACCAACTCTTAGTTTTATTAATTCAGTATTTTCTTTTTTACTTTCAATTTTATCAATTTCTCCTTTTAATTTTAGAATTTCAAGTTTAATATTTGATTGGGAGTTTTTAATTTGTTTGTTTTTTCTAGCTTTTTAAGTTGCAAGCCCAATTCATTTATCTTCTTTTTATTTTATTCAAGTAAGCCTCTAAAGTATCAAATTTCCGCTTATTACCGCTTTGGCTGCATCCCACAAATTTTGGTATGTTTTCTCATTGTTGTCATTCTCTTGGGTGAAATTATTAATTGTATCTGTGATTTGTTGTTTTACCCATTCTTTAGGATGTGATTATTTGGTTTCCAATTACTTTTTGGTCCATTTAGCCCGAGCTTTTTGTTGAATATAGTTTTTATTTCATCATGATCTGAAAAGAATGCATTTACTATTTCTGCCTTTCTGCATTTAATTTTGAGGACTTTATGTCCTAATATATGATCAATTTTTGTACAGGTTCCATGAACTGCTGAGAAGAAAGTGTACTCTTTTCTGTTTCCATTCAGTTTTCTCCAAAGATCTATCATACCTAACTTTTCTAATATTCTATTTACTTCTTTAACTTTTTTCTTATTTGTTTTGTGGTTTGATTTATCTAATTCTGAGAGTGCAAGGTTGAGATCTCCCACTATTATAATTTTGCTGTCTATTTCTTCTCACAACTCTCTTAACTTTTCCTTTAGGAAGTTAGATGCTATACTACTTGGTGCACATATATTTAGTATTGATAGTGCTTCATTGTCTATGCTATCCTTTCGTAAGATATAATTCCCTTCCTTTTCTTTTTTAAATAGATCAGTTTTTACTTTTGCTCAATCTGAGATGGCTACTCCTGCTTTTTTGACTTTACCTGAAGCATAATAGAATCTGCTCCATTTGCTCATTTTTTTTTTTCAAAATTTGAGGCCTGCTTTTGGGGCAAAAGGGAGATTGTCCGAGCTTCCTCTACAGGCAAAGTGGCTGTGCTGGGTCAGTCCAGTGCAGGATGGGTGTGACCAGATCCTGTGATATGATATTCTGGGGTGTAGGGGCTCACTATTTCCCTCTTGTACTTAAATTGGAACTAATCTGCTGACCTACTGGCTTGCAACCAGGACAGAGTATCCAACACTGCTCTAGATTCCTCCTGGTACATTCCCCAGCACGTGAACACCACTCCACCCTGGCTTTCTGCACTGCTTACACTTGGGTGCCTGTGCTCGGCCCACTTTTCTCTCTGCCAGATTAAGACACCTTTTCTTAAGATCTTCCAAATTATCTTCTGCTAGAAATTTATTACACTCCAAATATTTGTGAGTTCTGTCACTCCAAAACTAGTTCAGAGGCTTGATTTGCTGTTAATTTGAGGGACATTAGGGAAAGCTCAGAAAAAGATGTGTCTCTTAACCATTTTGGGTCTGTCACCTTGTTTTTATTTTTTTCTCATTTTTCACTTTTTGATTTGATTTTTCTTGTGCAACACGATAAATGTGGAAATGTGTTTAAAAGAATTGCATATAGTTCAACTTATATTAAATTATTTGCTGCCTAGGGGAAAGGAATGAGGATAAGTCACAGAGAAAAGTTTGGAACATAAAGTTTTGCAATGTTGAAAACTATCTTTGCATGGATTTTGAAAATGAAAAGCTTTTATTTGAAAAATAAGAGACTTGCCCCATAGTTCTAGCAACTTTCTACTTATAAAACAAAGCCAGTAATTTATATGTGCAGTATAGCTTCAAAATAAGTTTTTCTTCTGTGAGTTGGGGAATGTAAATCTCACTATGACAGTAGGAGTCTGAAAGAGACAATATAGATTGTCAGTGTTAGTAAACTATCAGAACAGAGTTGCCCTAATAACAATACTACATTAAATTCTCTTTCAAGAGGAGCTGATGAATTACTTAAATGTTTTTATATGTCTATATTTATTGATGGTCATCTATGATTCTGTTAAATCTATTTTCTGTGGGTTGAAAGAAAGGGTTTCCTATTCATATGTTTTGCTCTCTTGATTGCTCTTATGAGAGCTTATGAGGAATCTTAATAAGTCAAATGTAAGCTATTTATAAAAACAATTCAATGTAATTTCAGGTGGGAACAATAAGGCAAGGAGTAAATATTATCCCCTTGGGGATGGCAGTTTTCAACATCTGAAGATTTGTAGAATTAATTAAATACTAAATAATTAAGAAAACATCATTTAAAAGATTACTCATAAAACTTATATTGTTTAACAAACTTTAAAAACATGTAAAACTCTTGTCCCAAATGTTTATATCATAATACTAGATATTGTTGCTATAACTTTAAAAATCAGTTAAGAATTCAAATGGGATCTTAAGGAGACGAAAAGAAGTTTTGATGGAGATTATGTGAGGGAAAGGTGAGGAAAAACAATTTTCTTATCAAAATATTTAACTGGGCTGATATAAAGAAATATAATATAGGTAATTCTATGAGAATCTGAGGGACTAGTGAGTATAGAGTTTCACAGGACTCTCATAATTACATAAGCCAAAAGAAATTGAGAAAGAGTATTAGAAAGATCCTTCAGACTTTAATCATTAATTTATGACCAAACAAGAGCTAAAGAATATTATTAAGTGCAAAATAGATCATTTTGATTGCATTGACATTTGCAGAGGCAAAACCAGTATAACCAAGATTAGAAGGAAAGCAGAAGGATAGAAAAGTTTGTTTGTTTGTTTGTTTGTTTTAACCACCAGTGCTTTGATAAAGTCTTCCTTTCTCATATTTAGAGACCTGAGTAAAATCTAGAAGAATACTAGTCATTCCCTAATTGATAAGTGGTCAGAGGATATGAACAGGCAGATTTCAGATGAGAAAATTAAATCTACAACCCTATTGATTAAAGGGAAGTATATTAAAAGAAATCTAAAGTACCACCTCATTCCTATCAGATTGGCTAATATGACAAAAAAGAAAATGATAAATGTTGGAGAAGATATGGGAAAGTAATGCATTGATGGTGGATTTGTGAATTGATCCAACCATTCTGGAGAGCAATTTGAAAGTAGGCTCAAAAAGTAAGCAAACTGTTCATACTTTTTGATCTGGCATTATCACCTCTAGATCTGTATCCACAAAAATATAACAAAGGGAGAAGGACCTGCAAGCACAAAAATATTATTAGTAGCTCTGTTTGTTGTGGCAAAGAATCGAAAATTGAGGGAATGATGAGCAGGTAGATTTCAGAAAAATCTGAAAAGACTTACATAAACTAATTCTATGTGAAGTGCTGCTCTTTTCAGCAATACAATGATCCAAGACAATTCCAAAACACTCATGATGAAAAATGCTGCAAATCAAAGCATACTATTTTAATGGTTTTTTCCCCATGATTTTCTCTTTTTGTTCTGTTTCATCTTTCACATCACAACAAATATGGGAATATTTTAAACATAATTTCACATGTATGAATAACTTTGAGGTTGTTTGCTGTGTTGAGGAGGGAGAAAGAGAGAGAAAAATTTAGAATTCAAAATCTTATTTAAAAATGAATGTTGGGGAGAGCTGAGTGGCACAATGGTTAGAGCATCAGCCCTGAAGTCAGGAGGACCTGAGTTCAAATCTGGTCTCAGAGACTTAACACTTCCTAGCTGTGTGACCCTAGGCAAGTCACTTAACCTAAATTGTCTTAGCAAAAAAAAAGAAAAAAAAGAAAAGTATTGTTGTGTAAGGGTCAAAGAGAGGCCAGGCATGCACAGTTAGGATATAACACAGGCCTATATGGCCTGGAGATCCTGGATGTGATTGACTATGAGTACATAGGGATTACCTTCGTGGGTGGAATCTCCAGCCACAGCGGGAACCCTGAACACTCTGAAATTGCTTCAGGAATGGGAAGTGTCTTTGTCTCTGATTGACTGTGCCTGAGAACTCATGGGACCAATATAAGCTCAATGGGGGAGGAGTCCGACCCTTTTCACCTGGAGCTCTGCCAAATAGAAGAGAGTGTAGGAGGTCTTAGAGTAGGATATAACCCACGTACGTGAATAAAGTTCCTAAATTTGCCTGCAAAAACTCTCTGGTGCTCTGTTGTGCTTTAACTGTGTCCCTATAAGACAGCTGCTGCCAGAGGATTTCTGATGACCTTAGGAAGAGGAAAGCTTTATATTAATATTTACCAGAGATTACTCTGATGCCCTGGGAATTAGGAGAGACTGGCAATAGCAAATGCAATGATAGGTGTTGCGATGTTGGAAACTATCATTACATGTAATTATAAAAAATAAAATATTGTTTACAACAAAATAAAAAGAATTAACCAGTATCTCTAGTGGAAAAATAGAATAAAATCATATAAGTGATGATAAAGTCATCTAAAAAGAATTGAGCTTCTGATATACTGATGATATTCTGGTGAGGTGATTCTGGCTGTGATGTATTATATTTAATATGTAGGTCTTTTATTTTTATTACTTATTCTACTTATTAATATACAATACAAATTCATTAATGCTAATTTCCATTAGAGTATAGAAAAATAAATGACTTTGGGGAAAAGTTTTCTCATATTAATTATTATATAATGAACTCAAGTGAAATTTGAGCTAATCAAATTAATTAAGAGATCACAAGTTCCCTAATGAGAAACAAATTATCATAACATGTTCTAGGATCATTATAGAAGTCACAAGTAAAAATTAAATATGTGTACTGAATTAAGTGGCAGAATGTAGTTGGGTGACTCACTGGTAAGATTGGATAGACCTCAGACCCCATAGAATCCTGCTCCATGTGGGACGGACTCTCTTTCTCTGTGTCTCTCTCTCTCTCTCTCTGTCTCTCTGTCTCTCAATAGTATCTAGATAAGTATCTATCTATGAATCTATTTAGATTCATATCTAAAGACGTGCATACATATTTGTAGATATCTATTTGTTGCTTTCTGTCTGTCTATGTATTCTATGTATCTGTCTTTGGCCTGAATAAACTTCATAATTTCCAAATCTGAATTGAATTTGATATAAATGATGAGAATATATTTCTGGTCTAGGTATGCTACATAGTTCTTCCTCTGCAATGCATTTAATCACACTTGGTTTTCTACATAAGTATCAATTCATTACAATTATAGACCATGAGGGTATTTTAAGGAATTTCCTGCATTTGCTTAGAGGAAAATCCATTTGATAGATTACAATAAGAGCTATTCTCCTTCTGTTTAGTCAGAATAGGAAAACATTGTGGTCTTGGTAACCAGTAGAAACAGAAAAGCAGACCTGATTATAGTAAGAGAGAAGAAACAAAGTCCAGTAATATGCTGTTGAATTGTGTACTAAAATGACATTCCATACATAGAAGTGAGCAATAAGTCTGTTTTTAACTTGAGCAGGTGATTGAATATAATATTTCTTCCTTTTCCTGTCCACACAATATCAGAGAAGATAAAATTAAAAGCAGTAAAAATTATTTTTGTTATCAGTCAAACTAACAATTTCTAAACTTTGATCAAGTTGAAGAGAAGAAAAATGTTTGGGAATAGAAAGAAAAACAGAAATTGAGTTTAATGGAATTTTGGATGTGAATGTGATCTGTGATAACTATTACTCTACATTCTTTCAAAATTATGCACTCATTAATAGAATGGCCTATCCCAATACAGCCACATCTTTAGTATAGGGTATAATGAGTAGTTATATATTCTTGGTGGAAAAAGCATTTTAGTGTCAATTAAATTATTTCTATTAAACTACCTATCATATCAATATTAAATTTAATTTATCTTATAAAAATATGACTCAATATAACTTTTAGAAAGTTTTTCACAGTTAAACATTGTACACTATTTCTTTTACTATGTATAAGGGTTCTTTTGATCTTTGATTCTGTATCAGTTGATGTAAGTTTTTCCAGGATTTTCTGAAGAAAATTTCTGTTTCTATAGCACAATATTATTCCATTATCATAATGTACTACAGCTTATTCAACCGTTCCCCAATTGATGAGCAATATTTTGCCACCACAAAAAGAATTGCTATAAATATTTTTATACAAATAGATCCTTTCCATTTAAAAAGTATCCTTCATATACAAACTAAGTAAATATTTATACCAGCTCTTTTTTGTAGTAGCAAAGAATTGGAAACTGAGTGGATATCCATCACTTAGAAAATGACTGGATAAGTTATGGCATGTGAATATAATGGAATATTATTGTTCTAGAAAAAATGGTCAGCAGAATGAGTTCAGAAAGTTCTGGAGAATCTTACATGAATTGATGTTAAGTGAAATGAGTTAGAACCAAGAGAATATTACACGTAGCACCAATAAGATTATATGATGATCAACTGTGATGGACATGGTTCTTCTCAGCAATGAGAGGATTCAGGCCAATTTCAATAGACTTGTGAGCCATCTGCATCTATAGT
Source organism: Antechinus flavipes (assembly GCF_016432865.1). Taxonomy (NCBI): domain Eukaryota; kingdom Metazoa; phylum Chordata; class Mammalia; order Dasyuromorphia; family Dasyuridae; genus Antechinus; species Antechinus flavipes. The sequence continues at coordinate 233,031,365 of NC_067402.1, forward strand.
GACTGAATGTGTATCACAGTATAGTATTTTTACCTTTTTTTGTTGTTGTTTACTTGCTTTTTTCTTTCTCATTTTCTCCCTTTTTGATCTGATTTTTCTTATGCAGCATGATAAATGTGGAACTATTTTATATAAGAATTGCACATATTTAATATATATTGGATTGCATGCTGTTGAGGGGAGGAGGGATGGGAAAAAGAGAGAGAAAATTTAGAGCACAGGATTCTGTAGGGGTGAATATTGAGAACAATCATATTTATTTTGAAAATAAAAAGCTATTATTAAAATTTTTTAAAATATAAAATAAGGCCATGCACAGATTTATAACTCCTTGAGTATACTTACAAATTCCTCTGCAGAGCAGTTCATGATTCTACCAACATTTAATGTTTCACAATTTTCCATATCTCCTCAAATATTTATTATTTTTCTTTTCTGTCTTGCCATTCTAATAGGTCTTAATAATAGGTCTTAAACAACCCCAAAGTTGTTTTAATCTGCAGTTTCCTAATCAATATTGACTTAGAGGATTTTTATGTGACTATACCAGCTTGTTTTCTTGTGAAAAGTTCCTTACTTATCCTTTGCATATTTATCAATTGGGGAATTACTCATACTCTTTTAAAAAATAATAGTTTGCCAATTCTGAGATACCATTTCCCACGTCCCAAATTGGCTAAGATGACAGGAAAGGATAATGATAAATGTTGGAGGGGATATGGGAAAACTGGTATACTAGTGCTTGTTAGTGAAGTTGTGAAATGATCCAGCCTTTCTGAAGAGTAATTTGGAACTATGGCCAAACTTGCTATGAAACTGTGTATATACCTTTGGTCCAGTAGTGTCTCTGCTGGGTCTAATAATTTTTATTGTATTAAGTTAAAAAAATTTTGTACAAACAAAACTAATGAAGACAAGATTAGAAGGGAAGCAATAAACTGGCAAAACATTTTTACATCCAAAGGATCTGATAAAGGTCTTATTTCTAAAATTATATATAGAGAATTGACTCAAAATTTATAATAGTTCAAGCCATTCTTCAATTGATAAATGGTCAAAGGATTTGAATAGACAATTTTCAGATGAAGAAATTGAAATTATTTGTACCATATGAAAAGATGCTCCAAATCACTATGGATCAGAGAAATGCAAATCAAGACAACTTTGAGATATCACTACACACCTATCAGATTGGCTAAAATGACAGGAAAAGATAAAGACAATGTTGGAGGGTATGTGGGAAAACTGGGACACTGATATATTGTTGGTGGAAGTATGAATGGATCCAATCATTTTGGAGAGCAATTTGGAACTATCCTCAAAAAGTTATCAAACTGTGCATACCCTTTGATCCAGCAATGTTTCTATTGGAATTATATCCCAAAGAGATCTTAAAAGAGAGAAAGGGACCTACACATGCAAAAATGCTGTGGTAGCCCTTTTTATAGTGGTAAGTGGAAACTGGGTGGATACCCATCAATTGGAGAATGGCTGAATAAAATATGATATACGAGTGTCATGGAATACTATTGTTTTGTAAGAAACGACCAGCAGAATGATTTTAGAGAAGTTTGGGGAGACCTACATGAACTGATGCAAAGTGAAATAAGAAGAACTAGGAGATCATTATACATGGCAACAACAAGACTGTATGATGATCAGTTCTGATAGATGTGGCTTTCTTCAACATTGAGATGATTTGGACCAGTTCCATTTGTACAGTGATGAAGCGAGAGAACCATGGAAATAGAGGGTGGAACACAGCATAGCATTCTCATTCTCTCTGTTATTATTTGCTTGCATTTTGTTTCTTTTTTCTCAGTTTTTCTTTTTCTTCCTTCTTGATCTGATTTTTCTTGCACAACTGGATGGCTGTGTAAATATGTATACACATATTAGATCTGGCATGTATTTCAGCGTATTTGGCATATATTGGACTGTCTGCTGGGTGGGAGAGAGGATGGGGGGAAAAAGAGAAGAATTTGTGGCATGGAGTTATGCAGGGGTCAATGTTGGAAAAATTACCCATGCATATGCTTTGTAAATAAAAATCTTTAATAAGAAAGTGCTTTATTAGATTTCCTAGTGAAATAACACATGCCAATCACAATGAATTTATTTTGTCCTCGCATACCAAAGGAAAAAATTATAATTATTATTATGTTATCCTGAATAGAAAATCCACAAAACAAAACAAATGGAAAAAAATTTGCTTGCCCTGAAAGTGGGCTAATCTATTGTAATTTTATCAACATTCCTGGGATCTCAATCTGGATTTCACTTATAAACTGATTTTCAAAGATGATCCATGACCACTTTAAATGTAATTTTATTTTTACTTCAAAATAAGCGTCAATATCAAAACCATTCTCTAGTGGTTCAAAATAGAAAAGAATATCAATCAACAGACTTAACAAAGAAGAATAAAAAAATTAATCCATAATGAAGGTTTTAACCTACCTGAAAACAAATTACCAAGGAAAAAAATCCATATGTGATAAATATTGTTGAAAAGCCTATAAAACAATCTGTAAAAATCAAATTTATATCTTATGCCATATTCCACAATAAATTCAAAATATATTTTTTATATATAATGTTATATTATATATAGCTTGTTTATTAGGGATTATGTAATTTTTAAAATAAAATAGAAATCTGTCTTATAATTAAGGAGCAAATTCTTAACCAAACAAAAGTTTTACTTAAAAAAGATAAAACAGATAATTTTGACAATATGAAAATTTGAGAGTTTTTAAATAAGTAACATCAGAGCATCTAGGATAAGAAAGGAAATGATCAACTAGACAAAAATATTGGCATCAAAAATCTCTGATAAGAATTTGATATCCAAGATACATTGACAGTGAATAGAAATACAAAAGTCATTTCGCAATTAGATGTGTAATCAAAAGTTATGACTAAAGTTCTCAAAAGAATTGGCAAGTATTAACAACTACATTAAAGTGTGTTCTAAATCATTAATAATTGAGTCCTTTTTATTTATTGTTTTCCTAGGATTTTTTTAGTATCAACTTGCTCAGTTCATCAATCTTCACTTTCTTTCTTTTATTGACATAAGCATTTATAGATATAATTTTTCCCTAAGTACTACCTTGATTGTATCTCCAAAAATGTTATTGTGTTATCTCATTGTCTTTTAATGAAATTATTCATGATTTTCATGATTTACTCTTTGACTTACCTATTCATTGGATCAGGTTATTTAATATCCAATTTTAAATTAGTTTCACTTTGTTTTTTTTTAAAGTAAATTATTAAATATAATTTTTATTGGATTATGGTCAGGAAACTTTAAAAAGAAATAAATATAATTGTTTTTCTTTCTTTTTCAAGGAGAGGAAGTACAGGGGAGATAAAATCAAATTTAGTTACTTGAAAAGAATAACATTTTTAAAGTATTTAAGATTTTCCAGTCTTTCTCAAGATATTGATCCCCAAATCCATATTCATCTATAATCACAAAATTTAATGACAAATCAGCTTTTTTTTTGAAGACCTTCAACAAGTTTAGAATCCATACTCAGTTGGTAAGTAGCTTTTACAATCTAATATGGAATTATTTTTATTCACCTTTTAGTTTCTATCATCATTCAAGAACTTGTTCTACTGTTAAGTAACAGCTGTAGTAATTTAGTACTTACTTTTCTATCTTGTGTAAATCTTACCCACAACTATTTCCCAATGTGGTTTTAGTTCTAGAGAGTGGTTGATGTTGATATCCAGCTCCTGCAAACCATATGATTGGTGTGGTTTAAACTGTAACCTTGTTAAAGCCGTGGTCAAGTTGCACTTAAGAATTATTTAATGAATTACTCAAATGTTCATGTACAGTTTTTAGGTGACTACTCCTTTTTTTTTTTTTTCCCATCACAGTTAAAAAAATTTACAAATTGTCATTTTGTTTTAAATTTACATTTAGAAACAGACCCATATTATTAGTTAAGTATCCATTCTCAGTTCAATTGTAAGTAGCACCTTCTGCTTTCCTACTTATTAGTTACAGAATTTCAAACAAGAGATTTCTGTTGAACTCAAGGACAAGCCTCAGTATCTCGTAAATGTCTTGGAAATTCAAGAAGTATATTACTGGAATGTTTGCTTTTTTAGTTGAGAAATAGTTTTGTTCTATTCTGGTTTATATCACCAAATATTTTTATCTTTCAAGTTACTTAAAGGGTACTTGTTTATATTCTTAATTAATTCAGTTACATATAACAATCTGAAACATGAATCCTTTTTATCATTCTCATCAAATGTTACCATAACTGTGCTCATATTTAATGAAATTAATATGGTTAGAAACTTTTATCTTAGATGAAGTCACATTTTATCGATTTTCATAAAATGTAGGGAAACTTAATAGAAGCAGACTGAGAACATAGAGGGCGGGGCACTGAGAAGGAAGTACCATTAGATTTTTTATCTAAATGTAACAATGCCCTAATAATATAAACATTCACCATTATTTTTAATCAGTCATTTAATCAAGTCATACGTGATTTGTAGAAGTGCCATAATTAATGAGATAATTAGCAATTCTGTTTCCCAGGATTTAATTCTCCTTATCAGTGCAGTTTTCCAATTATTTTCCTTAGATTTATAGCCCAAACATATCTAATATATATAGGACTGCTTGCCATCTAGGGGAGGGAGTGGAGGGAGGGAGGGGAAAAGTCGGAACAGAAACGAGTGCAAGGGATAATGTTGTAAAAAAAAAATTACCCTGGCATGGATTCTGTCAATATAAAGTTATTATTAAATAAAATATTTTTAAAAAATAGATTTATAGCCCAATAGAATAGAGAAGTAGAATAAATACTATGATCAGCTATGAGTATCATGTAAAATATGCATAAAGGTCTACTTTTTTCATAAGTAAAATGAAATAAACAATACTTTAACTCAAAGCTCTTGTGAGGAAAAGTATTTTGTAATCTGTAAGGCTCTGTTTAAATATGAGACAGTAGTAGTAGCAAGCGTATCAGTAATAGCAGGAGTTTTTCAATAATATGATGTGCTCTGATAAAATTGCTGGATAGGATCTTATATTTTTTACATTGTCACACTTTACATATACCATGTTAATTAATGAAGTTTTTCATCTTCCTTCTTTCTGTAAATACCTAATAATATTAGGACATTATGGTTATTAACATCCTTTCTTTCATAAAATCATATGGAACTGGAAGAGAACATTAAGTGAAAATCTAATATATTAAAGGCAGTTCGTGAGATCTAGCAACTGTCTACTTTATATTTACACAGTTAACTATAATTTTTTTTAAGGGACATAGTTTCCCAGTATATGACTAATTTCCTGTGATGCAGAAGATAAAAGAAAACAAAAACCTGCTTATTTCAGTTGAAAATTATGAGATTTGATTTTTCACATGATATAGACAAAATAATCGGCTGTATGACCAATTTTCATCTGGTAACTTTTATTTCAATTTAATAAACATTTATTAAGCACCTACTATGTATCAAACAGTGTGCTAAGCATCTTTCATTTCTATATATCTTAAATGCTTTTTTGTTGCCATTTTCTTTGTTTTTTTATTTACTTTAAAAGAAAATTCTTTAATAAATTCTTCAATAGAAAATTCTTACATTAAGTATCTCATAAAAGCCTCATTTCAAAAATAAATAACTGAGTCAGATTTAAAATAATATAACTATAAATAGTGCTGCCTTTATTAAAATTCCTGCCCAAATCGCTATCTCCTTAAATTGAAACTTCCCCATCCACTCCCTTGGAACTAATAAATATATTTAAGCAAAGAAAATTCCCATAGTGACCATGGCCAAAAACTTTTGTCTTATTCTGCATATTTACATTAAAACCTCTGTCAGGAGGTAGGTAACATTATCATTTAACCTCTGTTAGTAATTAGTAATACTAGTAGTATTGCTATGTCAAAGAATATGGCAGTTTTATGATACTTTAGGCACAATTCCAAATTGCTCTGCAGTATGGTTGGATCAATTCACAACTCCACTAATAATGCATTAATGTCCCAGTTTTCTCACATTTCCTCCAACATTTATCATTTTCTTTTCTATTACATTTGCCAATTTGACAGATGTGAGGTGGTATCTCAGAGTTATTTTAATTCATATTTCTCCAATAATGATTTACAATAATCTTTTTATATGACTTTCATATGACATACTTTTGCTTGAAAACTGCCTCTTCATATTCTTGACCATTTACCAATTGGGAAATGAATTATATTATTTTAAATTTGACTCAGTTATTTATTTGTGAAATGAGGCTTTTATGAAATACTTAATGTAAGAATTTCCCCCCTTCTCCTTTCCTTCTAATTTCTGTTACATTGGCTTTGATTGTGCAAAACTTTAAAAAATTCATACAATCAAGATTATCTACTTTATATTTCATAGTGCTCTCTATAAATTCTTTGGTACTAAATTCTTCCATTATCCTCAGATTCAGTAGGTTTATGGTATAATAGCCTTTTCTCTATGTAATGTGATATGTCAGTTTCTACCATATTCTTTGCCAGTTTTCCCAGCCGTTTTTGTCACAAAGTGAGTTTTTTAATCCAGAAACTGGAGTCTTTGAGTTTATCAAACACTAAATTACTATAATCATTTACTAACATGTATTGTGTATGTAATCTATTCTGTTCATCTACCACTCAGGAGGACCTGAGTGCAAACCTAGTCTCAGAAATTTACCAGCTTTGTGACTTTGGGCAAGTTACTTAACCCAAGTCTGAACCTCATTTTTCTTATTTTAAAAGGTGAGGGTGCCAATAGTAGTACCCACCTTCAAGATTTTTATGAGAATAAAATGAGACAATATTTATAAAGCACTTTGAAAACCATAAACCATTATAAAATGCTAGATATTATAAAAATAAAAACAATCAAAATAATTCTTGTTATATCTTGTCAGAATTATTTGATCAGATAACACATTTGGGAGAAGCTGGGTTTCAATTCTAAATTATATGAACAAAGTGTACATTAAGAGTGATCTTAATTTATGTCCCCATCTCAAAAGATGGCATCCTTACAATGCAAAGTTTTCTCCAAAAGGCAAAGAACAGAAGACAATGGGTGATGAGATAACTAAAAGAGATAACAGGAAATGTTACTTTTAAAATTATTTATAGTTAAGTTTGAAATGAAACATAGGCTTTCTCTTCCAAAATCTACTATAATCTAATTTATAAATAATTTCTACCTTGAACTTTTAAAATAAAGTGTACATATAATATGAAAATATTTAAAATAATTTTAAGCACATCTTTGCTTAACTACTTTTTCTTAAGTTTGTACCTTTGGAACAAAGGAGTTGTACAATTACAAGATAATTTTTACACAGATAGAGTCATATACATAACCAACTGGAAAAATACTAATCCCTCATGTAATATAATATATTGTAATACAATAAAAATGAAAAATTTACCAAAATTGACTTGCTTAATCAGTGATGTGCTAATCAAACTAACAATAATTGTTTTATAAAGCTAGGGGAAAAATAATGAAATTAGTCTGGAAGAACAAAAGGTTAAGGATATCAGAGGAATAAGTCAAAAAAATATGAAAGAAGGGTGGCATAGCTATTATCAGATCACAAACTGTATTATAAAGTGATAAATCATCAAAAAAATAATATTGTACTGATAAGATGTAGAGTGGTAGATGAGCAGAATAGATTACGTACACAATACATGTTAGTAAATGATTATAGTAATTTAGTCTCCTTTCCTTCTAATTTCTGTTACATTGGCTTTGATTGTGCAAAACTTTAAAAATTTCATACAATCAAGATTATCTACTTTATATTTCATAGTGCTCTCTATAAATTCTTTGGTACTAAATTCTTCCATTATCCTCAGATTCAATAGGTCTCTTTTCTTTTTTCCATACCATGTTCATGTAAGGGAAATTTTTATAATACCCTCTTTCTTTCATCATCTTTTTTTTTTTTTTTTTATCTAGCTATGTCAAGCATACTTTCTTTTCCATTAAGTATCTTTGCAGCTACTGACAATTCTTCTTCATTTTCTACTTGCATATTTTTCTTGCTCATTCAGTGGAAAAATATTAACCAAGTAAATTTCATATTCTTAATGTGTTATCTGATCAAATAATTCTGACAAGATATAACAAGAATTATTTTGATTGTTTTTATTTTTATAATATCTAGCATTTTATAATGGTTTATGGTTTTCAAAGTGCTTTATAAATATTGTCTCATTTTATTCTCACAAAAATCCTGAAGGTGGGTACTACTATTGGCACCCTCACTTTTAAAATAAGAAAAATGAGGTTCAGACTTGGGTTAAGTAACTTGCCCAAAGTCACAAAGCTGGTAAATTTCTGAGACTAGGTTTGCACTCAGGTCCTCCTGACTTCAGGTGCAGTGCAGATCTTCTGAACCATCTCCCTTCCTCACAAGTTATTCAGTTTTCTTGTTCTCTTTGGATTTTTCTCTATTCTGCGCTTTCTTATTGATTTATAAAGACTGAGTTTCCTAATTAGCATAGTCCATTTTTATAATCTTGATTAACTCCTTTGTATCTATTGAGTAGTATTTCACTTACATTGAGAAAGATGTGCTGCTGGATCCATATTTAATTGGATGTTTTCTAAGGATGCTTTAGCTTGATTATCTTTTAGGGCTTGTGCTTTAGTTATACAAGGAGTTAATTAAAGAACTTAATCAAGTTCATAACTTTTCATATGCCATCCTCTCTTTCATTTTTATTGGTACATAATTATCCACAGACTTTAATTCAGAAATAGAAGGATTTTTTTTCCTATTTGTTTATTTTTAAAGCTTTTTTTTTTTTTAAACATATGCACGGATAATTTTTCAACATTGACCCTTGCATAGCCTTTTGTTTCACAGTTTCCCCTTCTTCTCCCCATTCTCTACCCTAGATGGCAAGCAATCCAATATATGTTAAAATATATGTTAAATCTAATATGTGTAAACATATTTATACAATTCTTTTGCTGAACAAGAAAAATCAGATCAAAAAGGAAAGAAAATGAGTAAGAAAACAAAATGTAAGCAAACAACATCACATAGAGTCTGAATGTTATGTTGTGATCCACATTCAGTTCCCACAGTCCTTTATCTGGGTGTTGATGGCTCTCTTCATAACATGATCATTGGACCTGGCACCAGTCATCTCATTGTTAGAAGGAGTCTTATATCGATGTCATGTACAAGGATCCCCTGGTTCTACTCATTTCATTTAGCATCAGTTCATGTAAATCTCTCCAGGTATCTCTAAAATCATCATCCTGATAGTTTCTTATAGAACAATAATATTCTATCACATTTATATACCATAATTTATTCAGCCATTCTCCAACTGATGGACATCCATTCAGTTTCCAATTTCTTGCCACTATGAAAAAGGTTACTACAAACATTTTTGCACATGTAGGTCCTTTTCATTCTTTTAAGGTCTCTTTGGGATAAAGACCCAATAGAAACATTGCTGGATTAAAGGTTATATACAATTTGATAACTCTGTGAGCATAGTTCCCAATTGCTCTCCAGAATGGTTGGACCCATTCACAACTCCATCAACAATGTGTTAGTGTCCCAGTTTTCCAACATGCCCTCCAATATTCATCATTATTTTCTCCTGTCAACTTAGCCAATCTGAGAGTTGTTTAATGCTGTCTCACAGTTATCTTAATTTACATTTCTCTGATCAGTAGTGATTTAGAGCAACTTTTCATTTGAATAGAAATGGCTTTAATTTCTTCATCTGAAAATTGTTCATATCCTTTGACCATTTATCAATTGGAGAATGTCTTGAATTCTTATAAATTTGAGTTAATTCTCGATATATTTTAGAAATGAACCCTTAAATGTAAAAATATTTTCCAAATTTATTGCTTCCCTTCTAATCTTGTTTGCATTAGGGTTTTTTTTTTTTTTTTGTACAAAACCTTTTTGACTTACTGTAATCAAAATTATTTATTTGGTATTCAATTATGAGTTCCAGTTCTTCTTTGAACACAGACATAAATTCCTTACTTCTTCACAGATCTGAAAGGTAACTATCATTTGTTCTTCTAATTTACTTATAATCTCACTCTTTATGTCTAAATCATGAAGCCATTTTGACTTTATCTTGGTATATAGTGTTAAATGTGGGTCAATGACTAGTTTCTGCCAGACTAGTTTTCAATTTTCCCAGCAGTTTTTGTCAAATAATGAGTTCTTATCCCCAAAGCTGGGGTCTTTGGGTTTGTCCAAACACTAGATTGCTAAAGTTATTGACTATTTTGTTCAGTGATCCTAAACTTTTCCACTGATTGACTATTCTATTTCTTAGCCAGTACCAAATGTTTTTGATGGCTGCTACTTTATTATATAGTTTTAGGTCTGGCACAGCTAGTCTACTTTCATTAGCATTTTTTTCATTAATTCCCTTGAAATTCTTGACCTTTTGTTCTTTCAGATGAACTTTGTTGTTATTTGTTCTAGATCTGTAAATTAATTTCTTAGGAGTTTAATTGGTATGGCACCAAATAAACAGATTAATTTGGGTATTATTGTCATTTTTATTCATATTCATATTTATTCATAATCTCTTTTTCATCCCTCATTGCCGAAGCTATCATTTCTAATACAATATTGTATAATAATACAATTACTATTGTAATGGTGATAGTGGGCTGCCATGTTTCACTCCTGATTTTATTAGGAATGGTTCCAATTTATCACCAATACATATGATGCTTACTGATGGTTTTAAATAGATGTTACTGACTATTTTAAGGAAAAGTCCAGTTATTCCTATACTGTCTCATGTTTTTAATAGGAATGGGAGTTGAATTTTATCAAATGCTTTTTCTGCATCTATTGAGATAATCATATGGTTTTTGTTAATTTGGTTATTGATATAGTCAATTATGCTAATAATTTTCGTAATATTGAACCAGCCTGGTATAAATCCTACTTGGTCATGATGTATTATCCTGGGCATGATTTTCTGTAATCTTTTTACTAATATTTTATTTAAGATTTTTGCATCAATAATCATTAAGGAAATTAAATTGATCTATAATTTTCTTTCTCTGTTTTCATTATACCTGGTTTAGATCTCAGATGTCTGTCATAAAAGGAATTTAGTAGGACTCTTTCATTCTCTCTTTTTTCAAATAGTTTATATAGCATTGGAGTTAATTGTCCTTTAAATGTTTGGTAGAATTCACATGTAAATCCATCTGGTCCTGGGGATTTTTTCTTAGGGAGCTGATAAATAGCTTGTTTTATTTCTTTTTCTAAAATGGGACTGTTTAAGCAATTTACTTCTTCCTCTGTTAATCTGGGCATTTCACTAAGATTATGAAATTTATTGACAAAAAGTTGAGCAAGTAATTCCTAATTATTGCTCTAATTTCCTCTTCTTTAGTGGAAAGTTCTCCTTTTTCATTTTTAAGACTAACAATTTGATTTTCCTCTTTCCTTTTTCTAATGAAATTTATCAAAGGTTTATCTATTTTGTTGGTTTTTTCATAGAACCAACTTTTAGTTTTATTTATTAGTTCAGTAGTTTTTTTTTACTTTCAATTTTATTAATCTCTCCTTTTATATTTAGAATTTCAAGTTTAGTGTTTGATTGGGGGTCTTTAATTTGCTCTTTTTCTAGCTATTTTAGATGCAAGCCTAATTCAATGATATTCTCTTTCTCTATTTTATGCAAATAAGTCTCTAGAGATATAAAATCTTCCCTTATTACTGCTTTGAATTCATCTCACAAATTTTGATATGTTGTCTCTTGGGGGAAATTATTAATTGTGTCTATGATTTGCTGTTTCACCCAATCATTCTTTAGGATGAGATTATTTAGTTTCCAATTAATTTTTAGTCAATTTTCCCTGGCCTTTTATTGAATGTAGTTTTTATTGTATCATGATCTGAAAAGAATTCATTTATTATTTCTGCCTTTCTGTATTTGAATTTGAGGGGTTTTTTTGTCCTAATATATGGTCAGTTTTTGTGTAGATTCCATGAAATAAGTGTATTCCTTTCTGTCTGCATTTGGTTTTTTCCAAAGATCTATCATATCTAACTTTTCTCTCTTTAACTTCTTTCTTATTTATTTTGTGCATTGATTTATCTAGTTCTGAGAGAGCAAGGTTGAGATCTCCCACTATTATAGTTTTGCTGACTATTTCTTCTTGCAGCTCTCTTAACTTCTCCTTTAGGAATTTAGATGTTATACCAGTTGGTGTATATATGTTTAGCATTGATATTGCTTCATTGTCTATGCTGCCCTTTAGCAAGATATAGTGCCCTTCCTTATCTCTTTTAATTTAAACCAACTTTTGCTTTTGCTTGATCTGAGATCAGGATGGCTACCCTTGCTTTTTTTACTTTACCTGAAGCATAGTGGATTCTGCTCAGGCCTTTTATCTTTACTCTGTATGTATCAGCTTGCTTTAAACCTGTTTTCTGTAAACAATGTATTGTAGGATTCTGGCTTTTAATCCAGTCTGCCATCTGCCTCCACTTTATGAGAGAATTCACCCTATTCACATTTATAATTAAAACTAATATTTTTTTTTATTTCCTGCTACCTTATTGTCCCCAGATTATGCTTTTCTCTCCTTTTTTTAAGCCTCTTACCCCCTTCCCCAGTACTAAACTTATGGGCCTCACTTACCTCCTGCAGCCCTCTCCTTTTTGAATCCCTTCCTCCCAAATTTATGACCAAAGAAGAACTAGAGATCATTATTGATCACAAAATAGAAAAATTTGATTATATCAAATTGAAAAATTTTTGTACAAACAAAACTAATGCAGACAAGATTAGAAGGGAAGAGATAAACTGGGAAAACATTTGAACGGTCAAAGGTTCTAATAAAGGCCTCATTTCCAAAATATAGAGAGAATTGATTCTAATTTAAAGAAATCAAGCCATTCTCCAACTGATAAATGGTCAAAGGATATGAAGAGACAATTATCAGACGAAGAAATTGAAACTATTTCTAGCCATATGAAAAGATGCTCCAAGTCATTATTAATCAGAGAAATGCAAATTAAGACAAATCTAGGATACCACTATACACCTATCAGATTGACTAGAATGACAGGGAAAGATAATGTGCAATGTTGGCGGGGATGTGGGAAAACTGGGAAACTGATACATTGTTGGTGGAATTCTGAATACATCCAGCAATTCTGGAGAGCAATTTGGAACTATGCTCAAAGCTATTAAACTGTGCATACCCTTTGACTCAGCAGTGTTACTACTGGGCTTATATCCCAAAGAGATTTTAAAGAAGGGAAAGGGACCTGTATGTGCAAAAATGTTTGTGGCAGCCCTCTTTGTAGTGGCCAGAAACTAGAAACTAAGTGGATGCCCATCAATTGGAGAATGGCTGAATAAATTGTGGTATATGGATATTATGGAATATTATTGTTCTGTAAGAAATGATCAGCAGGATGATTTCAGAAAGACCTGGAAAGACTTACATGAACTGATGCTGAGTGAAATGAGCAGGACCAGGAGATAATTATATACTTCAACAACAGTACTATATGATGATCAATTCTGATGGACATGGCCCTCTTCAACAATGAGATGAACCAAATCAGTTCCAATAGAGCAGTAATGAACTGAACCAGTTACCCCCAGGGAAAGGTCTCTGGAAGATGACTATGAACCACTACATAGAATTCCCAATCCCTCTATTTTTGATTGCCTGCATGTTTGATTTCCTTCACAGGCTAACTGTACACTATTTCAAAGTCCGATTCTTTTTATATAGTAAAATAACTGTATGGACGTGTATACATATATTTTAACTTATACTTTAACATATTCAATATGTATTGGTCAACCTGCCATCGGGGTAAGGGATGGGAAAGGGTGAAGGAGGGAAAAAGTTGGAACAAAAGGATTTGCAACTGTCAATGCTGAACAATTACCTATGCATATGTCTTGTAAATAAAAAGCTATAATAAAAAATAGAATCCCCTTCACTCCCTTAGTGTCCCTCCCCCTTTCTAAACCTTTCCCTACTAATTCTGTATTCCCTTCTATTTAGCTTACTCCCCTTTTTGCATTTCCCCTCCCATTTTTAATGAGATAGAAGTTTCTCTGTAAACCAACTATGTCTGATATTTTCTCTTTTTGAGCCAAATCTGATAAGGGTAAGATTCACACAATGTTCATCCCACTTCTTTCTTTCCCTCAGATATGTTTCTTTTGCCTCTTCGTGAGATGTAGTTTCCATCTTTTTACCTCCACCTTTCCCTTTTTCTGGTATACTCTCCTTTCTATCTCTAATACCTTTTAACTGTAAAATCAAATTATACAGATTCTCTGTATGTATACCCATAACAGAAATACAGTTACAATTCTCAAGAGTTCTTTTTACCTTTTTATGCTTCTCTTGTGTCTTATATTTGGAGATCAGATTTTTTGTTTCTTCTGGTTTTTTCATCAGAAATAAATGGAATTCACCTGTTCCATTGAATGTCCATCTTCTTCCTTGAAAGAAAATGCTCAGTTTAGCTGGTAATTTATTCTTGGCTGCATTCCAAGTTCCTTTGCCTTTTGGAATATCAGATTCCAGGCCCTTAGATCCTTTAGCTGCTAGATCCTGAGTAATTCCCCTTGTCAGGGGTTTGGTGAAAGAATTTGCACACTTGGTTTGTAGAGAGATAAGAGAAATGAAGTTTCTGTTGATAAGCTAATTTTATGGCTGAAGAGGTACAATTGAGAAGCTGTAGGGTGGGATAGTTCCCATCATTGAGTTCTTCAGCTTACTGACCAATGTGGCACTCTCAAGGTCTGATAGCCTTAGGGTTTCTTAGGAATTGCTACATGCTCACACCTCATCATTAACCTTTTAGACAACGGAAAACCAATTTCATTTGGGACAAAGGGTCATCTTCTGGAGTTGCTTCAGGCTGACAAGGGGTGTAGAGATCTGGCCCTACTTAACTGAGACCAGACTGGGGAGGGTAGATGGTAGACTTGGAAATGGTAGGAACAGCATCTAGGGGGTGTTGAGTCTTAGGATTAGGTAGCTGGAAGGTCTGGGGATGATGGCAGAGTGAAGTCAGGAAGCTGCTTGAGCTCTCCCTGTTTTCCTTGAAAACCACATGAAGCCAATCTTCTGAACAGAATATGATGAAATGAAACCACTCTCCAGCTCTTAATCACAACAAATCAGCAACTAAGATTCTCAGTCCTAGCTCAAGAGAAAGGCAAATCAGGGGGCAGATTTTCCAGTCTGGGCTCAGAAGGCAAACTCAAGGAAACCAGGCTGTTTTCTGAAAAGGAACAGACCTTTGCCCTGTGCTTAAAGCCAAGACTCAGACCTGCACAGGAAGCTTGGGACAAGGAAGCTACTATGGTGCCAGTGTAGATCAAAATACAAACTCAGACAAGGACAGAATGTTCACAGAGAAAATCTCAAAGAGTGAGATAAATTGTTCTTAAGACCAAAGAAGCTTTTTGGAAATGCTTATAAAAGACTTCAAAAGGCAAATGAGAGAGGTAGAAGAAAAAAATGAGAAAAGAAATGAGAGGTATACATGAGAGAGTAATCAGTTTGGAAAAGGAAGGAAAAATTGTTAGAAGAAAACAACTCCTTAAAAAGTAGAATAAATCAAATGGAAAAAGATACAATAGATAACTGAAGAAAATCACACATTAAAAACTAGAACAGGGCAAATGGAATCTAATGACTTTGTGAGACAAAAAAAAAAAAATCAATCAAATTAAAAAGAATGAAAAATGGAAGAAAATGTGAAATGCCTCATTGACAAAATAGCTGACCTAGAAAACAGATCCTAAAGAGACAATTTTAAAAATTATTAGCCTACCTGAAGGCCATGACCAAATAAGAGCCTGGACAGCATTCTACAAGAGGTCATTAAGGAAAACTGCCCCAATATTCTAGAAAAGGGGGCGGGGATACTTATTGGAAAAATCTATCAGTCATCTCTGCAAAGAGATCCTACAGTAAGGAAAACCCTAAGGAACATTGTTGTAAAACTCCAAAACTATAATCTCAAAGAAAAATATACTGCAAGCTGCCAGAAAACAAACAAACAAGCAAAAACAATTCAGATATCAGGGAACAACAGTAAGGATTATCCAGGATCCAGCAGCTTTTACAGTGAAGGATTGGAGGTCCTGGACTATCTTATTCAGAAAAGCAAATGATATGGGGTTAAACCAAGAATTAACTACTCAGAGAGACTCAGCATCATCTTTTAAGGGGAGAAAATGATTCTTAAATGAAATAAGAGACTTTCAGTTATTTCTATTAAAAAAGCCAGAACTAAACAGGAAATTTAATTTACAAACACAAGACTCAAAAGAACCATAAAAAGGTAAACAGGGAAATATATACATACATACGTGTGTGTGTGTGTGTGTGTGTGTGTGTGTGTAGAGGGTCACAGTCAGTGGGGAAGCTTTGGATAAGGTATAAGACCCTTCAGCCCAGAGGGAATCTGCTAACACTGTTTGGTTTGGCTCCCCATCTCCCCTGAGGGCTCTTGGCCTTCCTGAGAAGTCATGGGGAGGTGACAACCTGTGTTGAGATTGAAGCAGAGTGGCAAACTACATACTAATAGCAAGTTGTTTATGTGGTCCCATGTGCACAATGTTACAGACTCCATTTTTCCACCATCTTCTGGAGTCCCACCTCATCACTTCTCCAGTAGGAAGCTATATTTAATCACCCCCAGTATGGGAGCTTTAGAAAGCAATGGTACATTTTTTTCACCTCAATTTGAGGTCTCTAGAAGAAAGGACACACATATATATATATTTAAAGGTTAAACTTTACATCCCTAGATAAGAAAATAATATCTGTAACTCTTGCAAAGTATAGCGGATACAGGTACAGACAAAGGGAAGCATCACATGGATTGAGGGTGTGGTTTGTGAATGAACTCTGGTGTGATGATATCAAAGAAAAAGACAGTAAAGGGTGAGAAAAAGTCTGTACTGGAAAAAGAGGAAAGGGGAGGTATAATGGGATAATTAGTTCACATGAAGAACTGCCAAGGCGTGTTACAATCTAGGGAAAGAAGGAAGGGGAAGAAGCATTGTCTAAAGCTTGATCTTATCAGTTTTGGCTCTAAGAGAAAATAACTTAATCATTCAGTTGAGTATAAAATTTTATCTAATCATAAAAAAAGTAGGAGGGGAAGAGGAAAACAAAAAGAAAGAACAGAAGAAGGGAGGGCAGAAACACTAGGGGAAAAGGTAAGAGAAGGAAGGAAAGGTTGATAGAAGATAAGGTAGTAGGTGAAGTGGGTTAAAGAAAGACACTAGTAAAAAATATACCAACTAAGGAGAGGGTGGACAAAGAGAATAAAATTATATAGAGGGGAGAAAATAGGATGAAGGGAAATACAGAGCTGGTAATCATAATGTTAATGTGAATGGGATGAGCTCTCCTATAAGCAGAAGTAAATAGCAATAGATTAAAAAACAGAATCCTAAGAATTCATTATTCGATAAAAACTGCTGGGATAAGTGGAAATTAGTATGGAAGAAATTAGGCATGGACCCACACTTAACACCATATACCAAGATAAGATCGAAATGGGTCCATGACTTAGGCATAAAGAATGAAATTATAAATAAATTGGAGGAACATAGGATAGTTTATCTCTCATACTTGTGGAGGAAAAGAAATTTGTGACCAAAGATGAACTAGAGACTATTACCGATCACAAAATAGAAAATTTTGATTATATCAAATTAAAAAGCCTTTGTACAAACAAAACTAATGCAAACAAGATTAGAATGGAAGCAACAAACTGGGAAAACATCTTCACAGTTAAAGTTTCTGATAAAGGCCTCATTTCCAAAATATATAGAGAACTGACTCAAATTTATAAGAAATCAAGCCATTCTCCAATTGATAAATGGTCAAAGGATATGAACAGACAATTTTCAGATGATGAAATTGAAACTATTACCACTCATATGAAAGAGTGTTCCAAATAATTATTGAACAGAGAAATGCAAATTAAGACAACTCTGAGATACCACTACACACCTGTCAGATTGGCTAAGATGACAGGAAAAAATAATGATGAATGTTGGAGGGGATGCGGGAAAACTGGGACACTGATGCATTGTTGGTGGAACTGTGAACGAATCCAACCATTCTGGAGAGCAATCTGGAATTATGCCCAAAAAGTTATCAAATTGTGCATACCCTTTGACCCAGCAGTGTTTCTATTGGGCTTATATCCCAAAAAAATACTAAAGAAGGGAAAGGGACCTGTATGTGCCAAAATGTTTGTTGGGAGCCCTGTTTGTAGTGGCTAGAAACTGGAAATTGGACGGATGCCCATCAATTGGAGAATGGCTGGGTAAATTGTGGTATATGAATGTTATGGAATATTATTGTTCTGTAAGAAATGACCAGCAGCAAAGGATATGAACAGACAATTTTCAGAGGACGAAATTGAAACTATTACCACTCATATGAAAGAGTGTTCCAAATCATTATTGATCAGAGAAATGCAAATTAAGACAACTCTGAGATACCACTACACACCTGTCAGATTGGCTAAGATGACAGGAAAAAATAATGATGAATGTTGGAGGGGTGCGGGAAAACTGGGACACTAATGCATTGTTGGTGGAGTTGTGAACGAATCCAACCATTCTGGAGAGCAATCTGTAATTATGCCCAAAAAGTTACCAAATTGTGCATACCCTTTGACCCAGCAGTGTTTCTATTGGGCTTATATCCCAAAGAAATACTAAAGAAGGGAAAGGGACCTGTATGTGCCAAAATGTTTGTAGCAACCCTGTTTGTAGTGGCTAGAAAGTGGAAAATGAATGGATGCCCATCAATTGGAGAATGGCTGGGTAAATTGTGGTATATGAATGTTATGGAATATTATTGTTCTGTAAGAAATGACCAGTAGGATGAATACAGAGAGGACTGGCGAGATTTACATGAACTGATGCTGAGTGAAATGAGCAGAACCAGGAGATCATTATACACTTCGACAACGATATTGTATGAGGACATATTTTGATGGAAGTGGATTTCTTTGACAAAGAGACCTGAGTTTCAATTGATAAATGACGGACAAAAGCAGCTACACCCAAAGAAAGAACACTGGGAAACGAATGTGAACTATCTGCATTTTTGTTTTTCTTCCCGGGATATTTATACCTTCTGAATCCAATTCTCCCTGTGCAACAATAGAACTGTTTGGTTCTGCAAACATATATTGTATCTAGGATATACTGCAACATATCCAACATATATATAGGACTGCTTGTCATCTAGGGGAGGGGGTGGAGGGAGGGAGGGGAAAAATCGGAACAGAAATGAGTGCAAGGGATAATGTTGTAAAAAAATTACCCTGACATGGATTCTGTCAATATAAAGTAATTATTAAATAAAAATTAAAAAAAAAAAAAAAAAAGAAATGACCAGCAGGATGAATACAGAGAGGCCTGGAGAGACTTACATGAACTGATGCTAAGTGAAATGAGCAGAACCAGGAGATCACTTTACACTTCGACAACAATATTGTATGAGGATGTATTCTGATGGAAGTGGATTTCTTTGACAAAGACTCAATTTCAATTGATAAATGATGGACAGAAGCAGCTACACCCTAAGAAAGAACACTGGGAAACGAATGTGAACTATTTGCATTTTTGTTTTTCTTTCCGAGTTGTTTTTTACCTTCTGAATCCAATTCTCCCTGTGCAACAAGAGAACTTCTCGGTTCTGCACACATATATTGTATCTAGGATATGCTACAACATATTTAACATATATAGGACTGCTTGCCCTCTAGGGGAGGGGGTGGAGGGAGGGAGGGGAAAAATCGGAACAGAAGCGAGTACAAGGGATAATGTTGTAAAAAAAAAAAAAAAATTACCCTGGCATGGATTCTGTCAATATAAAGTTATTATAAAATAAAATAAAATATTAAAAAAAAAACAGAATCCTACAATGTCTTGGTGACAAGAAGCACACTTGACACAGAGAGACCCATATATGGATAAAAGTAAGAGGCTGGAACAGAATTTATTATGCTGAAGTAAAAAAAAAAAAAAAACAGGGATAACAATTCTGATCTCAGATTAAGCAAAAGTAAAAATAGATCTTATTAAAAAAGATAAGGAAGTAAAGTATATCTTGGTCATGGGTACCATAAATAATGAATTAGTAATACTACTAAATGTGTATGCATGAAGTAATAGAGCAGGCAAATTCCTACAGAAGATTTTAAACCCAGTTATAAGAAGAAATAGACAGCAAAAATACAAGTGGGGGACCTCAACCTTCCCCTCTCAGAAGCAGACAAATCTAATCACAAAATAAACAAGAAAGAAACTAGGGAGTATAATAAGATTCAAGAGAATCAAGATAAGTTACACCTCTGGAGAAAACTTAAATAGGAACAGAAAGGAATATATGTTTTTCTCAGCAGTACATTGCATCTACACAAAAATTGACTATGTATTAGGGCATAAAATCCCCACAATCAAATGCAAAAAGGTAGAAATAGTAAATGTTTCCTTTTCAGACCACAGTGCAATAAAAATTATATTCAATAAAGAGCCAGGGAAAGATAGACTGAAAACCAATTGGAAATTAAATAATCTCATTCTAAAGAACGAGTAGGTCAAACAACAAATCACTGAAACAATCCATAATTTCATCTGAGAAAATGACAATAACGAGACAACATACCAAAATCTATGCGATGTAGCCAAAGCAGTTTTTAGGGGAAATTTTATATCTCTAAATAGCAACATAAATAAAATAGAGAAAAAGGAAATCAATGAATTAGAACAAATATAAAACCCCCAATTAAATGCTAAATTCGAAATTATGAAACTCAAAAAAGAAATTAATAAAGCAATCTTTATTTATTAATATAATAAATAATAATAATAATAAATTAATAAAAATAAAAGAATAATAAAATAGTTGGTTTTATAAAAAAAACAAACAGATAAACCTTTGGTAATTTGAACAGAAAAAGAAAAAAAAAACCAAATTATCAACATCAAAAATGAAAGGAGAGAACTTACCACCATTAAAAAACAGATTAAGAAATAATTAGGAGATATTTGTCCCTACTCTATAGCAGCAAGTCTGACGATCTAACTGAAATGGATGAATATTTACAAAAATATAAATTGCCCAGGTTAACAGAAGAGGAAATAAAATACTTAAATTGCCCCTTTTCAGAAAAAGAAATTGAAAAACTCATCAATGAACTCCCTAAGAAAAAAAAATCTCCAGGACCAGATGGATTCACAAGTGAATTGTCCAAAACATTTAAAGAACAATGAATTTTAATAAGATGTAAAATATTTGGAAAAATAGGTAAAGAAGGAAGACTGCAAAATTTCTTCTATGACAAAAAGATGGCACTAATACCTAAACTAGAGAAAGAAACAGAGAGAAAATTACAGACCAATTTTCCTAATGAATATTTATGCAAAAAATTTAAATAAAATATTAGCAAGGAGATTATAGCAACTTATCTGTAGGATAATGCACTATGATCAAGTGGGATTTATACCAGGAATGCAGGCCTGGTTCAATATCAGAAAAATTATTACCATAATCGACTATATCAATGACAAAATCAACAGAAATCATATGATAATCTGAAAAATGCAGAAAAAGCTTTTGACATAATACAACAACCATTCCTATTAAAAACACTAGAAAGCAAAGGATTAAAGGGAGCTTTCCTTAAAATAATAAGCAGTTTCTATCTAAAACCTACAGCTAGCATTATTTGTAATGGAGAGAATCTGGATGTGTATCCAATAAGATCAGTGGTGAAACAAGAATGTCCATTTTTATCACTACTATCCAACATTGTACTAGAAATGTTGGCTTTAGCAATAAGAAAAGAAAAACAAGGGTTCTAATAAAGGCTTCATTTGTAAAATATATAGAGAATTGACTCAAATTTATAAGAATTCAAGCTATTCTCCAAATGATAAATGGTTAAGGGATATGAACAGTTTTCAGACGAAGAAATTGAAACCATTTGTAATCATTTAAAAAGGTACTCTAAATGTTGATCAGAGAAATGAAAGTTAAGACACTGTGATGTATTACTACATACCTCTCAGATTGGCTAAGATCACAGGGAAAAGACAAGGACAAATATTGGAGGAGAAATGGCAAAACTGGGACACTAATACATTGTTGATGTAGTTGTGAACTGATCCAACTATTCTGGAGAGCAATTTGGAACTATGACTAAAGGGCTATTAAAATGTGCATACCCTTTGATCCAGCGGTATTTCTCCTAGGCTTATATCCTAAAGAGATCATAAAAGAGAGAAAGGACCCGCATGTATAGAAATGTTTGTGGCAGCCCTTTTTGTAGTGGCAAAAAATTGGAAACTGAGTGGATGCCCATCAGTTGTAGAATGGTTGGATAAGTTATGCTATATGAATTATAGAATATTGTTCTATAAGAAATGATCAGCAGATTCTGAGATGTGTGGCGAGACTTACAGAAACTGATGTGAAGTGAAATGAACAGAACCAGAAAATCACTGTACATGGCAAAAACAAGATTATACAATGATCAATTCTCATGGACGTGGGTCTTTTCAGCAAAGAGATGATTGAGCAATGATCTTGTGATGGATCTCAAAATAGAATTTTCATTCTTTTTGCTGTTAGCTTGAATTTTGTTTTCTTTCTCATTTTTTCCTTTTTGATCTGATTTTTTTTGTGTAGCATAATTGTATAAATATGTATACATATATTCATATATTGGATGTAATTATATTTTTAACATGTTTAGCATATATTGAATTACTTGCCATCTAGGGAAGGGAATGGGAGAAGGGAGGGAAAAATTTAGAACACAAGTTTTTCAAGGATCAGTGCTGAAAAATTATCCATGCATGTATTTTGAAAATAAAAAGATAAAATAAAAATAATAAAAGAAAAAGAAATAAAGAAATTACAATAGGCAATGAGGACATAAAACTATTACTCTTTTTCAGATGATATGGTGATATACTTAGAGAATCCTAGAAAATCATCCAAAAATCTAATAAATCAAATCCACACAAATCATCAGCATTTTTGTATATTACTGACAAAGTCCATCAGCAAGAGATAGAAAGAGAAATTCCATTTCAAATTACTGTAGATAAAATAAAGTACTTGGGGATCTACCTGCCAAAACAAAACCAAGAACTATATGAACATAATGATAAAATATTTTACATACAAATGAAATCAGATCTAAACATTTGGAAAAATTTAAATTGTTCATTCATGCCTAGGTAGCGCTAATATAATAAAAAATGGCAATTCTACCCAAATTTGTCTACTTTTTCAGTGCTATACCAATCAAAGTGCTAAGACATTATTTTATAGAGCTAGAAAAAAAGTAATCACAAAATTCATCAGGTACAACAAAAGGTCAAGAATATCAAGAAAATTAATGGGGGAAAAAAATAGAAAGAATAGTGGCTTAGTAGTACCAAACAAAACTATATTATAAAGCAGCAGTCATCAAATCCATTTGGTACTGGCTAAGAAATAGTGGTGGATTAGTGGAATAGATTAGATATACAATATTACACAATAATCAGGGTTTATAGCAATTTAGTTTTTGATAACGCCCCAAACTGCAGCTTCTGGAATAAGAATTCAATATTTGACAAAAATTGCTGGGAAAATTAGCATAGACCTATATATCATATCCCATACCAAAATAAGGTCAAAATGGATACATGATTTGGGCATAAAGGATGATACCATAAATATATTAGGAGAACAAGGGATAATTTACTTCTTAGATCTTTGGAGAAGGGAGAAATTTATGACCAAAGAAGAACTACAGAATTATGAAAGACAAAATGGACAAATTTGATTATATGAAACTACAAAGTTTTTGCACAAGCAAAAGCAACAGAAATAAGATTAAAAGGGAAGTACAAAGCTGGAGGAAAAACTATTTATAGCAAGTATTTCTAACAAAGGTCTCATTTCTAAAATATATAAAGAGGTGTCAATTTTATAAAAATACAAGTCATTCCCCAATTGATGTGGTCAAAGGATATGAACAGACAATTTTCAGATAATGAAATTAAAGCCATTTATAGTTATATGAAAAAATGCTCTTAATCACTATTGATTAGAGAAATGAAAATTAAAACAACTCTGAGGTCCCACCTCACACCTCTTAGATTGGCTAAGATGACAGGAAAGAATAATGATAGATGTTGGAGGGCATGTGGGAAAACTGGGACTCTAAGGCATTGTTGGTAAGATTGTGAAATGATCCAACCATTCTGGAGAGCAATTTAAAACTATGCCAAAAGAGCTGTCAAACTGTGCATTCTTTTTGATCCAGCAGTGCCGTTACTGGGTCTGTATCCCAAAGAAATCATAAAGGAGGGAAAAGGACCCACATGTGCAAAAATATTTGTAGCAGCTCTTTTTGTAGTAGCAAAGAATTGGAAAAGGAGTAGATCCCCCTCATTTAGAGAATGGCTGAACAAGTTGTGGTACATGAAGGTAATGGAATATTACTGTTTTATAAAAAAAAAAAAAATGAACAAACTGATGTGGAAAGGCCTAGAAACATTTACATTAAATGATGCTTAGCAAATCAAGTAGAACCAGGTGTACACAATAACAACAAGAATGTGTGATATTAATTATGAAAGGCTTGGTTCTTCTCAATAGTTCACTGGTCCAAAGCAATCCCAATAGACTTTGGACAGAAAATGCTTTGTGTAACCCAAGAAAGAACTAAATCAACACATACTTTTAAAAAAAAACTTCTTTAATTTCTCCCATATTTTTTCTCATTTGCTCTGATTTTTCTCTCCCAACATAATTCATAAAACAATGTATATCAAAAATAAAAATAAAAAAAAGAATTAGGTAGCTGGTGGTATTCAGGTTGGGAAATACATGTCCTGGAGTCTGAGAGGTACAAAGTTCACAAGTAGTGAGGGAGAAAACAAATAACTTGGAGAAAGTGGAGTATAATAATAAAAACAGATAAATTCAATCTTCTGTGTTCAGTATGTTTTTAGTGTTTCCATGAGTCCTGTAGAACAGTAATTTCAGGTCCTCTTTGTATTCACAGAAATATCCAGGAAGATCTGAGGGAAAAGAGATAACAAAAGTAGCACTTTTAATTCTAGAAACATGAGTCCAGCTGGGAAGGTCTTTAAGTTTAACTGAAATTGGAGTTGTCAGAATGACCCTTTATAGTCCTTTCTATCTGAAACCTAAGGATCTGTATCTTGGGCCTTCCAAGATTTCAAGTATACTATGTCCCCCAGATTTATAGGGGTGATAGTCTGGGCATGAGTATCTGTGAGTATAGGGAGATGTTTATTTACGTATTCAGAAAGAGCCTTCCAGGCTGGACCAAGCTGTGTGGCAAACTGAGTGATCAGATGCTGTTTTGGATCTACAAAAATGTCAGAGGTTAAAAAGGGCCACCCATATGGAAGTTCAAAGGGGCTCAGCTTAATGTTCTTCTGAGGTGCAATAAGGACTCTTAAGTAATTCAAGAAGGGATTCTTCATTCAATCATCCAGGCACAGTTTAGTAAGGACTCACTTCAGTGTTTAATTCATTTTCTCCACCTTTCTGGAAGACTGAGAATGCCAGGCAGAATAGAGATAAGTAATTTTAAATGCCTCAGCCATAATTTGGTTTAGTTGAGAAGTGAATGCTGGGTCATTGTTACTCTTTAAAGAGCTGGGCAGGACAAAATGAGCTATGATTTATTTTACTAAACACTTGAATACCTCCTGGGTTTTTTCAAAATTCTACAAGGAAAGCACTCTATCCAATTAGTAAAGGTGAAAACAAAAACCCAAAGTATTTTGAAGCCCCTGCAAGAGAAAATATGTGTAAAATCTATGTGCCAGTCCTCCCTTGAGTTTGAACTCCTTCTCTGGATGGGGAATTTGAGGGAAGGAGTTGACAAACCTCTTCAGGATTTACTTGGGCACAAACTGAGCAGGCCTGGCAGACTTGTTTAATTGTTTCTCTCAGCTTGTGAACAATGAAAGTAAAACCTACAAGGGACTGAAGGGCATTTTTCCCCCAAGTGAGTAGCTAGGTATAGGCCAAAAAGAAATTTCCATTAGCTTACCTCTGGGATTAGAAGTTGCCCTTAAGGTGCTTGAAACCACCCAAAAGGAGAAAGGATATATCCTCTTTCTTTACCAAGGGTCTGTTTCTGAGAGCTATATGAGGGAGTGTAGAAATCTGGGAATTGGGGAATCAAAGATGTCCTAAGGGACACCTGGGTAGCAATATGGGCTAAATCTGCAAGCCTGTTTCCCTTGGCCTGAAGTGAATCTTTCTTCTGATGTCCTTTACAAAACATAACAGAAACCTCTCTAGATTCAAGGATAGCTTGCCATAATTGTAGAACCTCCTCTGCATACTTAATGGAGGAATGTTAGGCTATCAAAAATCCTCTTTCTTTCCATATTATCCCATGAACATGCAAAACATGAAATGCATATTTGGAATATAAATGTTCACAAAGATGTTCACTCTCATCAGATTAGGGCAATATGTTTGACCTTCTGAGCAGAGATCCCAGGAGAGAGTGGCTTAGCCTCTGAGGTACTATTAAGGCTCACTATAGAGTAACTTGGTTCCTTCATTTAAATTCAGTGGGACTAATACTGGGGAAGAGGTCAATTTAGCTTTCTTTGCGGTAGGCTCAAGTAGTGACGAGATCTCCTGCTCCCTCTCCTCCATGAGTGAAGGGGAGGTGAATGTTAATTCAAAACCCAAATACTTAACAGAAGGACAGGCTATGTGTGTTTTAGACAAAGAAAGTTTATAGCCTTGGGAGCCTAATAAGTTAAAAATTTTTATAGCAGCAGCCAGAGAAGCTTCTCAAGTTGGGCTGTAGTCAGAATGTTATACCGAATGAGGTGTTATGGAGCAACTCCAGCTTTCTTAAATTTTTATCCAGTGCCTCTCCAAATATACCCAGAGATGTGAGAATAGAGGAAAGTTCCTAAGTTTTCCTTCAATTCCCATCATGTTATGAGAGGAGGGGTGAGTGGAATTAGAGTAGCAAGGCAGAACAGAAAATGAGGATCCCATAAAGTCAAAGAGAAATTCAGTGGACTTACCTGCCACATTCTAAGTTAATCTGAGTTGAGCCATTGTGATGGAGTAAGGGGTAGCCTAGCCAAACCCCAAGTACTGCTTCTCCTCTGAGGAAATTGGAGGACAGGTCATTGGAAAGAGAGGCCCCAACCCAACTGCAGGCAACTTTTCTACCTGCGCCTCTTCTGTTGGCAATTAAGGCATGGATCTGGGGGGTTTGCTACAAGGATAATTGCAAGACCAATGTCCCTGGCTATGACATTTGAGGCAGGAATTCCCATGGTTCCCAAATATGGCAGCAGCTAACATTTGAGCCTGTTTTCTGATTCTTGCTCTGACTCTATGTTTGTTCTCCTCTACCTCAGTTTGATCCCTGTTACTGAAAACTCTAAAAGTTGTTTCCAACAGCTGTGTCTGGAGAATTTGAGGAGCCATGGCTAACTTCTGCAGCTATCTCCAAATGTCTGGGGAAAACTAATAACATTTATGCTGAGGATAGTGATCCCCTCTGGAGAAGTGGAATCCAGGTTACAGTATTTTTTTAGAACCTCTACAAGGAGTCCCTGAAAGAAGAAAGAATTTTCCTCAGCTCCTTGGGTAACTTAAGTTTTTCATAATTAACCTGTTTCTTAATTCCTTTTTTCATGCCTTCAATGAGACAGATTAGGAAATGATTCTTTCTTTTCCTGTCTCTGCTTCCCTCCTGATAGTCCCACCTAGGGTAGCAATAGCCCCTGGGGATATTTACCAGAGGAGGAAGAAGACTCAGCCATATAATCTCCAAACTTTTGGACTAGATCCCAGATTTTCTTTTTCTCCTGTATGGTGCAGCAAGAGGAGATAATCATGTTAGTATCTCCCCAGGTAAGATCAAATTGGAAGGAGATGGCTTTCAAGCCTTCAATATGTCTAGTGGGGTTCTCAGAGTATTGGACAAGTTTTCCCTTAATCTGGGAAAGATCCAATATTGAAAAAGTCACATGGACTTCCGGTTAAGATGGCGGAGAGGAGGCGAACAGCTGCATAAGCTCCACGCTTTCTCTCACTATCCATTTCATTACAAGCCTCTGAATTAATGCTTGACTGAAAAAAAACCCACAAATAGTTACCAAGAGAAGCCATCCTTGAGATTCGCCAAGAAAGGTCTGTCTTTACTGGAGGGCTGGGATGGTTTTAGATCGGGCGCAGGCGGCGGGCAGCGGCAGTGAGAGCACGGGAGCAGACTGGAGAGGGGGTGGGGAGTGATCGCAGCCGTCTCTGCGGGGAGAGCTTCGCTACAGGTTTGGATACTTTGCTCCGGCAGCAAGTCAGCAGCCCAGCAGAGAAGCTAAAAACACCGGGGCTGAAGAATACAACCCCAAACAGCTGGAGTCTCTCGGGACCTGGCTGCCCCCCCCTTCTCCCCCCACAGTGACTCAGCAGGCTCTGGGATCTCAGAGCGCAGGCGCAACACAGTCGGGCTAGTGCCTCACTGCTGCCCCCCGCAGTCTGGAGAGGAAGCTCGATAAGATACCCAGCTCCTCCCCCAAAGAAAGACTCCAGTTTTTTCTGTTTTTCTTTGCTAGTTTGTCTCTGATTATTAGACAGAATGAGCAAGAAGCTGAAGAGGACTTTAACCCTTGACAGCTTCTATACAGATAGAGAGCAGACTCTAAATCCTGAGGAGACTAAAAACAGACAGTCCCCAGGTGAATTCCCAAAGGAGGAGATCATCTGTTCCTCAGCACAGATGAACCTCATAGAAGTAATTAAAGAGGCTCTCACAAGGGAGCTAGAAGAAACATGGGGAAAGCAGAGTGAGGCTTGGCAAAAGGAGAGGGAGGCTTGGCAAAAGAGCCTGGAGAAAGTTAGAGAGTGGATAAAGAAGTAAAATCCTTGAAAAATAGGATTAGTGAACTGGAAACAGAAAACAACTCTCTAAAAAACAAAATTGGCGAAATGGAAAAAATTCCACAAAACAAAAGAACTCAATGGGACAATTAGAAAAAGATTTTAAAAAAGTGAGTGAAGAAAATACTTCACTGAAAATCAGAATTGAACAAGTGGAATTGAATGACTCGAGGAGACAAGAAGAATCAGTCAAGCAAATCCAAAAAAATCAAACAATGGAGAAAAATGTGAAATACCTTCTGGGGAAGACAACAGACCTGGAAAACAGATCCAGGAGAGACAATCTGAGAATCATTGGACTTCCAGAAAAACATGATGAAAAAAAGAGCCTGGACACTATTTTCCAGGAAATTATCAAAGAGAACTGCCCAGAAGTCATAGGAACAGAGGAAAAAATAAACATTGAAAGGATTCATCGATCACCCACTGAAAGGGATCCTAAAATCAAAACACCAAGGAATATAGTGGCCAAATGCCAGAACCCTCAGACGAAGGAAAAAATATTGCAAGCGGCTAGAAAAACCCAATTCAAGTATCAAGGAGCCACAATAAGGATCACCCAGGATCTGGCAGCATCCACATTAAAAGATCGAAGGGCCTGGAATATGATATTCCGAAAGGCTAAGGAACTTAGTATGCAACCAAAAATAACTTACCCAGCGAGAATGAGCATCTTTTTCCAGGGAAGAAGATGGACATTCAACGAAGTAAGCGAATTTCATCTATTTCTGATGAAAAAACCAGAACTTAACAAAAAGTTCGATCTACAAATATAGAACTCAAGAGAAATCTAAAAAGGTAAAGATTAATCTTGGGAACTATATTTTGACTATGTAGACGTATAAAGAATACATGTATACCTTGTTCTAAAAATTGACGTGGAAAGGACATTGTACCAGAAAAAGGGTAAAGTGGGGGTAGTACATCTCATGAAGAGGCATAGGAAACCTATTATATCTGAGAGAAAGAATGGAGGGGGATGAATATAGTGGGTATCTTACTGCCTTCAGAATTGGCTTTAAGTGAAAAATCTTAAGACATATTCAATCTATGGTGAAACTTCTCCCACCTCATTGAAAAGTGAGAAGGGAAAAGTGAAAAGGGAAGGAATAAGCTAAGCGGAAGGGAATACGGGAACTGGGAGGGAAAGGGGTAAGATAGGGGGAGGAACTCTAAGGCGGGGGGAGGGATACTAAAAAGGAAGGGCTGTGAGAAGCAAGTGGTGCTCACAAGCTTAATACTGGGAAGGGGAGGAAAGGGGAAAGAAGGGAGAAAAGCATAAACCGGGGTTAACAAGATGGCAAGTAATACAGAATTGGTCATTCTAACCATAAACATGAACGGGGTAAACACCCCCATAAAGAGGAAGCGGTTAGCAGAATGGATTAAAAGCCAGAATCCCCCTCCCCTAGATGGCAAGCAGTCCTTTATATGTTGGATATGTTGCAGTATATCCCAGATACAATATATGTTTGCAGAACCGAACAGTTCTCTTGTTGCATAGGGAGAATTGGATTCAGAAGGTATAAATAACCCGGGAAGAAAAACAAAAATGCAGATAGTTCACATTCGTTTCCCAGTGTTCTTTCTTTGGGTGTAGCTGCTTTTGTCCATCGTTTATCAATTGAAACTCAGGTCTCTTTGTCAAAGAAATCCACTTCCATCAAAATATGTCCTCATACAATATCGTTGTCGAAGTGTATAATGATCTCCTGGTTCTGCTCATTTCACTTAGCATCAGTTCATGTAAGTCTCGCCAGTCCTCTCTGTATTCATCCTGCTGGTCATTTCTTACAGAACAATAATATTCCATAACATTCATATACCACAATTTACCCAGCCATTCTCCAATTGATGGGCATCCATTCATTTTCCAGTTTCTAGCCACTACAAACAGGGCTGCTACAAACATTTTGGCACATACAGGTCCCTTTCCCTTCTTTAGTATTTCTTTGGGATATAAGCCCAATAGAAACACTGCTGGATCAAAGGGTATGCACAATTTGATAATTTTTTGGGCATAATTCCAGTTTGCTCTCCAGAATGGTTGGATTCGTTCACAACTCCACCAACAATGCATTAGTGTCCCAGTTTTCCCGCATCCCCTCCAACATTCATCATTATTTTTTCCTGTCATCTTAGCCAATCTGACAGGTGTGTAGTGGTATCTCAGAGTTGTCTTCATTTGCATTTCTCTGATCAATAATGATTTGGAACACTCTTTCATATGAGTGGTAATGGTTTCAATTTCATCCTCTGAAAATTGTCTGTTCATATCCTTTGACCATTTATCAATTGGAGAATGGCTTGATTTCTTATAAATTTGAGTCAGTTCTCTATATATTTTGGAAATGAGGCCTTTATCAGAACCTTTAACTGTGAAAATGTTTTCCCAGTTTGTTGCTTCCCTTCTAATCTTGTTTGCATTAGTTTTATTTGTACAAAGGCTTTTTAATTTGATGTAATCAAAATTTTCTTATTTTGTGATCAGTAATGGTCTCTAGTTCATCTTTGGTCACAAATTTCTTTCTCCTCCACAAGTCTGAGAGATAAACTATTCTATGTTCCTCTAATTTATTTATAATCTCGTTCTTTATGCCTAGGTCATAGACCCATTTTGATCTTATCTTGGTATATGGTGTTAAGTGTGGGTCCATGCCTAATTTCTGCCATACTAATTTCCAATTATCCCAGCAGTTTTTATCAAATAATGAATTCTTTTCCCAGAAGTTAGGAGCTTTGGGTTTGTCAAACACTAGATTGCTATAGTTGACTATTCTGTCTTGTGAACCTAGCCTTTTCCACTGATCCACTAATCTATTTCTTAGCCAATACCAAATGGTTTGGATGCTTACTGATGGTTTTAAATATATGCTCCTGACTATTTTAAGGAAAAGTCCATTTATTCCTATGCTCTCAAGTGTTTTTATTAGGAATGGATGTTGGATTTTATCAAATGCTTTTTCTGCATCTATTGAGATGATCATATGGTTTTTGTTTGTTTGGTTATTGATATAGTCAATTATGCTAATAGTTTTCCTAATATTGAACCAGCCCTGCATTCCTGGTATAAATCCTACTTGGTCATAGTGTATTATCCTGGTGACGATTTTCTGTAATCTTTTTGCTAATATTTTATTTAAGATTTTAGCATCAATATTCATTAGGGAGATTGGTCTATAATTTTCTTTCTCTGTTTTCAGCCTACCTGGTTTAGGTATCAGTACCATGTCTGTGTCATAAAAGGAGTTTGGTAGGACTACTTCAATCCCTATTTTTTCAAATAGTTTATATAACATTGGAGTTAATTGTTCTTTAAATGTTTGGTAGAATTCACATGTGAATCCATCTGGTCCTGGGGATTTTTTCTTAGGGAGTTGATTGATAGTTTGTTCTATTTCTTTTTCTGAGATGGGACTGTTTAGGATATTTACTTCTTCCTCTGTTAGTTTGGGCAAGCTATATTTTTAGAGGTATTTTTCTATTTCATTTAAGTTGTCGAATTTATTGGCATAAAGTTGGGCAAAGTAACTCCTAATTATTGCTCTAATTTCCTCTTCGTTACTGGTGAGTTCTCCCTTTTCATTTTTAAGACTAACAATTTGATTTTCCTCTTTCCTTTTTTTAATCAGATTTACTAAGGGTTTGTCTATTTTGTTGGTTTTTTCATAGAACCAACTCTTAGTTTTATTAATTAATTCAATAGTTTTTTTACTTTCAATTTTATTGATCTCACCTTTTATTTTTAGAATTTCAAGTTTTATGTTTGACTGGGGGTTTTTAATTTGTTCCTTTTCTAACATTTTTAGTTGCAAACCCAATTCATTGACCTTCTCTTTCTCTACTTTATACAAATAGGCCTCTAGAGATATGAAATTTCCCCTTATTACCGCTTTGGCTGCATCCCATACATTTTGGTATGATGTCTCATTATTGTTGTTTTCTTGGGTGAAGTTATTAATTATGTCTATGATTTGCTGTTTCACCCAATCATTCTTTAGTATGAGATTATTTAGTTTCCAATTATTTTTTGGTCTACTTCCCCCTGGTTTTTTGTTGAATGTAATTTTCATTGCATCGTGGTCTGAAAAGGATGCATTTACTATTTCTGCCTTACTGCATTTGAGTTTGAGGTTTTTATGTCCTAATATATGGTCAATTTTTGTATAGGTTCCATGAACTGCTGAAAAGAAAGTGTATTCCTTTCTGTCTCCATTACATTTTCTCCAGAGATCTATCATATCTAACTTTTCTAGTATTCTATTTACCTCTTTGACTTCTTTCTTATTTATTTTGTGGTTTGATTTATCTAATTCTGAGAGTGCAAGGTTAAGATCTCCCACTATTATAGTTTTACTGTCTATTTCTTCTTGCAGCTCTCTTAGTTTCTCTTTTAAGAATTTAGATGCTACCCCACTAGGTGCATATATGTTTAATATAGATAGTGCTTCATTATCCATGCTATCCTTTAGCAAGATATAGTGCCCTTCCTTATCTCTTTTAATTAGATCAATTTTTGCTTTGGCTTGATCTGAGATCAGGATGGCTACCCCTGCTTTTTTGACTTCACCTGAAGCATAGTAGATTTTGCTCCAACCTTTTACCTTTAACCTGCATGTATCTCCCCGCTTCAGGTGTGTTTCCTGTAAACAACATATTGTAGGATTCTGGCTTTTAATCCATTCTGCTAACCGCTTCCTCTTTATGGGGGTGTTTACCCCGTTCATGTTTATGGTTAGAATGACCAATTCTGTATTACTTGCCATCTTGTTAACCCCGGTTTATGCTTTTCTCCCTTCTTTCCCCTTTCCTCCCCTTCCCAGTATTAAGCTTGTGAGCACCACTTGCTTCTCACAGCCCTTCCTTTTTAGTATCCCTCCCCCCGCCTTAGAGTTCCTCCCCCTATCTTACCCCTTTCCCTCCCAGTTCCCGTATTCCCTTCCGCTTAGCTTATTCCTTCCCTTTTCACTTTTCCCTTCTCACTTTTCAATGAGGTGGGAGAAGTTTCACCATAGATTGAATATGTCTTAAGATTTTTCACTTAAAGCCAATTCTGAAGGCAGTAAGATACCCACTATATTCATCCCCCTCCATTCTTTCTCTCAGATATAATAGGTTTCCTATGCCTCTTCATGAGATGTACTACCCCCACTTTACCCTTTTTCTGGTACAATGTCCTTTCCACGTCAATTTTTAGAACAAGGTATACATGTATTCTTTATACGTCTACATAGTCAAAATATAGTTCCCAAGATTAATCTTTACCTTTTTAGATTTCTCTTGAGTTCTATATTTGTAGATCGAACTTTTTGTTAAGTTCTGGTTTTTTCATCAGAAATAGATGAAATTCGCTTACTTCGTTGAATGTCCATCTTCTTCCCTGGAAAAAGATGCTCATTCTCGCTGGGTAAGTTATTTTTGGTTGCATACTAAGTTCCTTAGCCTTTCGGAATATCATATTCCAGGCCCTTCGATCTTTTAATGTGGATGCTGCCAGATCCTGGGTGATCCTTATTGTGGCTCCTTGATACTTGAATTGGGTTTTTCTAGCCGCTTGCAATATTTTTTCCTTCGTCTGAGGGTTCTGGCATTTGGCCACTATATTCCTTGGTGTTTTGATTTTAGGATCCCTTTCAGTGGGTGATCGATGAATCCTTTCAATGTTTATTTTTTCCTCTGTTCCTATGACTTCTGGGCAGTTCTCTTTGATAATTTCCTGGAAAATAGTGTCCAGGCTCTTTTTTTCATCATGTTTTTCTGGAAGTCCAATGATTCTCAGATTGTCTCTCCTGGATCTGTTTTCCAGGTCTGTTGTCTTCCCCAGAAGGTATTTCACATTCTTTTCCATTGTTTGATTTTTTTGGATTTGCTTGACTGATTCTTCTTGTCTCCTCGAGTCATTCAATTCCACTTGTTCAATTCTGATTTTCAGTGAAGTATTTTCTTCACTCACTTTTTAAAAATCTTTTTCTAATTGTCCCATTGAGTTCTTTTGTTCTGTGGAATTTTTTTCCATTTCGCCAATTTTGTTTTCCAGGTCACCAATCCTATTTTTCAAGGATTTTACTTCTTTATCCATTCTCTCTTTAACTTTCTCCAGGCTCTTTCGCCAAGCCTCCCTCTCCTTTTCCCAAGCTTCCCTCTCCTTTTGCCAAGCCTCACTCTACTTTCCGCATTTTTCTTCTAGCTCCCTTGTGAGAGCCTTTTTAATCACTTCTATGAGGTTCATCTGTGCTGAGGAACAGATGATCTCCTCCTTTGGGGATTCACCTGGAGACTGTCTGTTTTTAGTCTCCTCAGGATTTAGGGTCTGCTCTCTATCTGTATAGAAGCTGTCAAGGGTTAAAGTCCTCTTCAGTTTCTTGCCCATTCTGTCTAATAATCAAAGACAAACTAGCAAAGAAAAACAGAAAAAACTGGAGTCTTTCTTTTTTTTGGGGGGGGGCTATGTTACCGAGCTTCCTCTACAGACTGCAGGGGGCAGCAGTGAGGCACTAGCAGGACTGTGTTGCCCCTGTGCTCTGAGATCCCAGAGCGTGCTGAGTCACTGTGGGGGGGGAAGGGGAGAGCGGCCAGGTCCCGAGAGACTCCAGCTGTTTGGGGTTGTATTCTTCACCCCCGGTGTTTTTAGCTTCTCTACTGGGCTGCTGACTTGCTGCTGGAGCAAAGTATCCAGTCCTGTAGCGAAGCTCTCCCCGCAGAGACGGCTGCAATCTCTCCCCACCCCCTCTCCAGTCTGCTCCCGTGGTCTCACTGCCACTGCCCGCCGCCTGCGCCCGATCTAAAACTGTCCCAGCCCTCAAGTAAAGACAGACCTTTCTTGGCGAATCTCAAGGATGGCTTCTCTTGGTAACTAATTGTGTTTTTTTTTTTTTTTTCAGTCAAGCATTAATTCAGAGGCTTGTAATGAAATGGATAGTGAGAGAAAGCGTGGAGCTTATGCAGCTGTGTGCCTCCTCTCCACCATCTTAACCGGAAGTCCAGAAAGACCTTAGTTGATGGAAGCTTATTATATTGGTTATCGTGGTAGGGGTTGGGAAGCCTGAGCTTGGAGGCCCAAGCAAGTCAGAATGTGGGCTGGAATAACCCGAGCAGATCAGAACCAGTAGAGGCTGGGAAAGCCCAAGTTGGCTCAGTCCTATGCGAGCAGATCTCCTATTGGAATTCAAAGGGGTGCTTTTGACCAAGATTTGTGAATCAAAGTCCCTGGCATCCTGGACTAAAATGCCTCAGCCAGGCATGGGAATCTGAAAGGAATCACAGCTCAATCTGAAAGGAATCACAGCTCAATCTGAAAGGAATCACAAATCAATAGGAAATAGTTTCTTAAAGGGACCACAACCCACTTCATAGTCATGTAGAACTATAAATAGTTTAACTTTATTGAATCTTTTATGGTTTCTCTTTCCTGTTTATCTTTTTATGCTTCTCTTGAGTCTCGTATTGAAAGACAAATTTTATATTCAATTCAGGTATTTTTATCAGGAATACTTGGAAATCTTCTATTTCATTAAACATCCATTCTTTTCCCCCTGAAGAATTATACTGTTTTATTAGGTAGGCAATTCTTAGTTGTGATCTAGATCATTTGCACTCTGGAATATTATATTCAAAGCCTTCTCTAATGTAGAAATTACTAAATCATATGATTCTGACTGTGACTCTACAATCTGGGAGCTCTGGAATTCAGCTATATTAATCCTGGAAGTTTTTATTTTTGGGAATTATCAAGAACTGATCAGTGGTTTTGTTGTTGTTGTTGTTGTTGTTGTTGTTTTCTATTTTCAATTTCTATTTTGCTCTCTAGTTCTAGGATGCCTGGATAGCTTTCCTTAATAATTTCTTGTAATATGATATCTGACTCTAATTTGGCTTTTGGATAACTTAATAATTCTTAAATTACTTATCTTAGATCTATGTTCTAGATCAGTTTTATTTTTCCAATGAGATAGTTCACATTTTATTTTTCAATTTATTTTGAGCTTTTGACTTTATTGTTTCTTAATGTGTCATGGAGGCTTTACTTCTATTTGCATAATTCAAATTTTTAAAGAAATTTTTTTTAGGGAGCTGTTATATCTTTTTACATGTGATCAATTAATTCTACTTTTTAACAAGTTCTATTTTTAAAAAATTATTTAAAAAATATATGCAGTTTTCAACATTCACCCATGCAAAACCTTGTGTTCCAAACTTTTCTCCCTTCCTTCCTTCTACCCCCTCCTTTAGACAGTAATTAATTCAATATAGGTTAAACACGTGCAATTCTTCTAAACATATATCCACATTTATCAAGTTGCACAAGAAAAATCAGATCAACCAATTTTTCTTGTGCAGCAAGATAACTGTATAAATATGTATACATATATTGCATTTAACATATTTAACATGTATTAGACTACCTGCCATCTAGGAGAAGGGGTAAGGGGAAGGAGGGGAAAATTTGGAACAGACGGTTGAAACAATTATTCATGTATATGTTTTGTAAATAAAAAGATATAATTATAAAAAAAGAAAAAGAAAAATCAGATAAAAAGGAAAAGAATGAGAAAGGAAAAAAAATGCAAACAGCAACAAAAAAGGTGAAAATGCTATGTTGTGATCCACACTCAGTTCCCACAGTCCTTTCTGTGAATGTAGATGGCTCTCTTCATCATAAGAACATTGGAACAGGTCTGAATCACCTCATTGGTTGAAGATAGCCACATCCATCAGACCTGATCATCACATCATTACATAATCTTGTTGGTGCTGTGTACAATGTATTTCTACCAGCTTCACTTAGCATCAGTTCATGTAAGTCTGGCTATAACGTTCAGGCTAGCTCTCTGGAGGTCCTCCGAATGTGCCTTGGTTTCAGGAGAATAATCACTACAAGAATTGTCAGGAATAAAGTCCAAAGTCTTTATTTTCTCCTTCATAGTCTGTCTTCTTCACCTAGGGCCAGGGGACCTTCACATGGGCCTTGGTCTCAGTGGAGAAGTGAAGGAAACAGGACAGCTACCACAAGGGTCTTTATCTTCAAGTCTGGCCTCCAGTCCTATTTCTTCTATATCTCCCAGTATGATTTCCCTCCCAGATCTCTTAGCTCTTATATACTGTATTATAAATACATCATCATAGGTGTCAATGTTATAGAATAGGTGTCAACTTGTAGAACTATACGAAGTACATGTAAACTAGATAACCATTGTTTTCATTCTAGTGAGTTAGTATTTTGTTGTTAAATTACTTGTTTCAAGTACACTTGGCCCTCTACATCTCTCCAAGCCTTTCTGAAATCATCCTGCTGATTGTTTCTTTTAGAACAATAACATTCATGTAGCATAACTTATTCAGCTATTCTCCAACTGATGGGCATCCACTCAATTTCCAGTTTCTTGGCACTACGGAAAGGGCTGCCACAAACATTTTTGCACCTGTGGGCCCCTTTCCCTCCTTTAAGATTTCTTTGGGATATAAGCCCAGTAGTAACCCTGCTAAGTCAAAGGGTATGCCCGGTTTGATAGCACTTTGGATATAGTTTCAAATTGCTCTCCAGAGTGGTTGGATCAGTTCACAACTCCACTAACAATGTATTAGTGTTCCAGTTTTCCCACATCCTCTCCAACATTAGTCATTATCTTTTCCTGTCATCTTAGCCAATCTGAGAAGTATATAGTGGTAACTTAGAATTGTCTTAATTTGCATTTCTCTAATCAATAGTGATTTAAAGCACTTCTTCATATGACTACAAATGGTTCTAATTTCTTTATCTGAAAATTGTCTATTCATATCCTTTAATCCTTTATCAATTGGAGAATGGCTTGTATTCTTATAAATTTGAGTCAATTCTCAGTATCTTTTAGCAATGAAGATTTTATCAGAACTCTTGGATATAAAATTTTAAGAATTTCTTTAGTGATTTTTGTACCTCTTTTTCCATTTATCTAATTCTCCTTTTGAAAGTATTCTTCTCTTCAGTGTACTTGTTCCTTAAAAAAAAAAAATTTGGACTATTATTTTTTCAAGATATTACTTTTTAAAAAAATTTATTTTTGTACTTTTGTCCAACTCTGGACTCTTTCTTGTGTCACTTTCATTATTTCTCCATTTTTCCTGTGCCTCTCTGATTTTTAAAATCTTTTTTTAAATCTCTTCTGGAACCAGAGGGTAAAATAAAAGTTGAAAGAATGTACTGATCACCTCTTTAAAGAGATCCCTGAGTTCCCAGATCAAGGAGGAAATTTTCTACCAGCCAGAAAGAAACAGTTTAAATATCATGGAATCACAATCAGGATAGCACAAGAATTAACAGCTTATTAAGAAAAATAAATGAATTATATTATTCATTATACCCCATTGCCTTGATAAATGAGATGAGGGGAAAATTGCAGGGTTTTTTAATTTAATGACATTCTTATAGAATGGTTTAGGAAGAGTGAGTTTTTGAAGTCAAAACCTTAAAAAAAAAAAGGTCATTTTTTTTTTCTCTGCAAGTAGTTCCTTCAAATGAAAAACATTTGAGACAGAATCAAATATAAATACAGAGATCTTGTAGTTTTACTTTATTCCTGTAAAATAAAAATAAAAATAAATGTACTTTCCTGGAATGTGAGTCACAAGAGATACTGTAAAAAAAATCTAATCATAATCATAACTGAATAAAATATTTATATATTATGTTTTTGTCTAAAAAATCATGGCAATTTGAATTCAGGTATGTGATTATGAATTTACCTCCAATTTCACAAGGTTCAAATTGTTGAAAATTAGCTAAAAAGTAAACTCAATGTGAACTTTTCCTTTTGACTACCAGAAATTTCAAGTACTGAAAAATAATTATAATTGATTATCTGGACATTTTAAAATACTATACACTTTCAAGGACAGTGATGTTTGGGGGTAAAGTGCTGAACTTGGAACAAATCAAAAAAAATTATGAAATAAGCTGTTTATATGCTAAACATTGTGGAGTAGTATGAATACAAAGAAAACATAAGGCAATCTTTGCTCTATTAAGTAGCCTACATGTTATCAATAGAGACAATATTTATATATATATACAAAGATATTCAGAATAAATATAAAATAAATAAGGAGACAGGGAACTTGCAGTTAGGCGGATTCGGAAACTTTCTTTTAGAAGGTGGTCTTTGAATTGCTTCTTGAAAGAAATGAATTCTTCAAAGTGGAAAGAGGAGATTGTGTATTATAGATAAAGATAGTAGAAAGATAAAGATTGTCTCTATTGATAACATGTAGGCTACTTAATAGAGCAAAGATTGCCTTATGTTTTCTTTGTATTCATACTACTCCACAATGTTTAGCATATAAACAGCTTATTTCATAATTTTTTTTGATTTGTTCCAAGTTCATGAAGAAGTTCCCAAACAATATAGGTACTGAGAAAAAGGGGAGCAAACAATACTGAATCCACTACTTAAACACAGCCCTTGAAACCTATTTCCTTGCTCTCTGTATGATGATCTAGACTGAAGGAAGATGTTTAAAATGTCAGCACTAAGTAGATTCAATCTTGAGGCATAATATGTTTCTTATTGATGAGTTTCCTGAGGGAAGAAAGACATGAAGGAGAAAACAAAAGAGGTCTAAAAACAACATGGGTGGTGAAAAATGGAGAGTTTCTCTTCTTTTTCTTTTTTTTTAATGCTTAGTAGGGAACAGAAGAAAGACTAGAAAATTAAATGAGCAGGATAGCTTTTTAAAATAGCATCTTGAATTTATTCAGCATTTAAGTGAAGCAAGCTGTATACAATAAAAATCTATAATCTCCTGGGAAATTCTCCTAATTTTTTATGCTTTACTATATATATGAAAATGTTCACTTTATTTGGTGCTTATTAAATTCAGATTTTTTCCTTTTAAACTGACCTATGAGTTTTTTTTTTTCAGCTTTGGTGTTTTCATCAGGAATCCCAAAAGTCCTCATTTTCATTAAATATCTCCTTGCCTCTTGAAAGATTATGCTCATTTTCACTGCTTAGGTGAAAATCTTGGTTGTAAATCTAGATATTTTGTCCTCCGGATTATTATATTCCAAGAACTCTGACTTTTTAATTTAGAAGCTGTTAATTCTTGTGCTATCCTGATTGTGATTCCATGATATTTAAACTGTTTCTTTCTGGCTGGTAGAAAATTTCCTCCTTGATCTGGG